>NC_083621.1:23972327-23987327 GCF_963584025.1 Labrus mixtus
GCCTCACACGTACAAGCCCAGTCCATGACAACTGAGAGCAGAGTGGCGCAGCGGAAGCGTGATGGGCCCATAACCCAGAGGTTGATGGGTCAAAACCATCCTCTGCTAATTGATATCCATCTTTATTGGTCTGTGCTTTGTCCTTTGGGTCAGTCTGACCTTATGTGCAAGGGTAGCTCGCGCAACCTTCAGATTCCCCATAATTGAGCAAACATCTGCAAGTATCCAGCACATTGCCCTCCCCAATAGGACCAGGCCACATGGAAAGGTAGTGTGGCCAAGTGGTCTACGGCACTGGATTAAGGTAGTGTGGCCGAGTGGTCTAAGGCGCTGGATTAAGGCTCCAGTTTCTCAGGAGGCGTGGGTTCAAATCCCACCACTGCCATTGGACAAGGACTGCCATCTCTTCATGTTGTGGACTATTTACTTGAATAACCTCTAAATGTTGATAAAATGTTGCAAAACACTGAATGGGAAAAAAGTGCTTGCCAAAGGCAAGAACCTGTATCTACATCCATTTAAAACATTAACCATGAAGGAAGTTGCTCTTACTCATTTGGCAAAGGCACTAGATGCTTTGTGCCCTCCCACAGTGTTTGACAATGAGTGTTGGCAGGGTTTCTAAGGACCAATCCCATGAAAACAATATCTGGACAAGAGGGAAAGATGTGAATTGGAAATCTGATTTTAATTTGTTCTTGTTAAAAAAGGTATGGCAAATGTTTTAGTTTCTTGGGCGTCTTGGATCATTAGTTTTCACTGCTTTCTTTAGCCTTAAACAGAAAAGAAAGCCTCACACGTACAAGCCTAGTCCATGGCAACCGAGAGCAGAGTGGCGCAGCGGAAGCGTGCTGGGCCCATAACCCAGAGGTTGATGGATCGCAACCATTCTCTGCTAATTGATATCCATCTTTATTGGTCTGTGCTTTGTCCTTTGGCTCAGTCTGACCTTATGTGCAAGGGTAGCTCGCGCAACCTTCAGATTCCCCATAATTGAGCAAACATCTGCAAGTATCCAGCACATTGCCCTCCCCAATAGGACCAGGCCACATGGAAAGGTAGTGTGGCCAAGTGGTCTACGGCACTGGCTTAAGGTAGTGTGGCCGAGTGGTCTAAGGCGCTGGATTAAGGCTCCAGTTTCTCAGGAGGCGTGGGTTCAAATCCCACCACTGCCATTGGACAAGGACTGCCATCTCTTCATGTTGTGGACTATTTACTTGAATAACCTCTAAATGTTGATAAAATGTTGCAAAACACTGAATGGGAAAAAAGTGCTTGCCAAAGGCAAGAACCTGTATCTACATCCATTTAAAACATTAACCATGAAGGAAGTTGCTCTTACTCATTTGGCAAAGGCACTAGATGCTTTGTGCCCTCCCACAGTGTTTGACAATGAGTGTTGGCAGGGTTTCTAAGGACCAATCCCATGAAAACAATATCTGGACAAGAGGGAAAGGTGTGAATTGGAAATCTGATTTTAATTTGTTCTTGTTAAAAAAGGTATGGCAAATGTTTTAGTTTCTTGGGCGTCTTGGATCATTAGTTTTCACTGCTTTCTTTAGCCTTAAACAGAAAAGAAAGCCTCACACGTACAAGCCTAGTCCATGGCAACCGAGAGCAGAGTGGCGCAGCGGAAGCGTGCTGGGCCCATAACCCAGAGGTTGATGGATCGCAACCATTCTCTGCTAATTGATATCCATCTTTATTGGTCTGTGCTTTGTCCTTTGGCTCAGTCTGACCTTATGTGCAAGGGTAGCTCGCGCAACCTTCAGATTCCCCATAATTGAGCAAACATCTGCAAGTATCCAGCACATTAGCCTCCCCAATAGGACCAGGCCATATAGAAAGGTAGTGTGTCCGAGTGGTCTAATACACTGGATTAAGGTAGTGTGGCCGAGTGGTCTAAGGCGCTGGATTAAGGCTCCAGTCTCTCAGGAGGCATGGGTTCAAATCCCACCACTGCCATTTGACAAGGACTGCCATCTCTTCATGTTGTGGACTATTTACTTGAATAACCTCTAAATGTTGATAAAATGTTGCAAAACACTGAATGGGAAAAAAGTGCTTGCCAAAGGCAAGAACCTGTATCTACATCCATTTAAAACATTAACCATGAAGGAAGTTGCTCTTACTCATTTGGCAAAGGCACTAGATGCTTTGTGCCCTCCCACAATGAGTGTTGGCAGGGTTTCTAAGGACCAATCCCATGAAAACAATATCTGGACAAGAGGGAAAGATGTGAATTGGAAATCTGATTTTAATTTGTTCTTGTTAAAAAAGGTATGGCAAATGTTTTAGTTTCTTGGGCGTCTTGGATCATTAGTTTTCACTGCTTTCTTTAGCCTTAAACAGAAAAGAAAGCCTCACACGTACAAGCCCAGTCCATGACAACCGAGAGCAGAGTGGCGCAGCGGAAGCGTGCTGGGCCCATAACCCAGAGGTCGATGGATCGAAACCATCCTCTGCTAATTGATATCCATCTTTATTGGTCTGTGCTTTGTCCTTTGGGTCAGTCTGACCTTATGTGCAAGGGTAGCTCGCGCAACCTTCAGATTCCCCATAATTGAGCAAACATCTGCAAGTATCCAGCACATTAGCCTCCCCAATAGGACCAGGCCATATAGAAAGGTAGTGTGTCCGAGTGGTCTATTGCACTGGATTAAGGTAGTGTGGCCGAGTGGTCTAAGGCGCTGGATTAAGGCTCCAGTCTCTCAGGAGGCATGGGTTCAAATCCCACCACTGCCATTTGACAAGGACTGCCATCTCTTCATGTTGTGGACTATTTACTTGAATAACCTCTAAATGTTGATAAAATGTTGCAAAACACTGAATGGGAAAAAAGTGCTTGCCAAAGGCAAGAACCTGTATCTACATCCATTTAAAACATTAACCATGAAGGAAGTTGCTCTTACTCATTTGGCAAAGGCACTAGATGCTTTGTGCCCTCCCACAATGAGTGTTGGCAGGGTTTCTAAGGACCAATCCCATGAAAACAATATCTGGACAAGAGGGAAAGATGTGAATTGGAAATCTGATTTTAATTTGTTCTTGTTAAAAAAGGTATGGCAAATGTTTTAGTTTCTTGGGCGTCTTGGATCATTAGTTTTCACTGCTTTCTTTAGCCTTAAACAGAAAAGAAAGCCTCACACGTACAAGCCCAGTCCATGACAACTGAGAGCAGAGTGGCGCAGCGGAAGCGTGATGGGCCCATAACCCAGAGGTTGATGGGTCAAAACCATCCTCTGCTAATTGATATCCATCTTTATTGGTCTGTGCTTTGTCCTTTGGGTCAGTCTGACCTTATGTGCAAGGGTAGCTCGCGCAACCTTCAGATTCCCCATAATTGAGCAAACATCTGCAAGTATCCAGCACATTGCCCTCCCCAATAGGACCAGGCCACATGGAAAGGTAGTGTGGCCAAGTGGTCTACGGCACTGGCTTAAGGTAGTGTGGCCAAGTGGTCTAAGGCGCTGGATTAAGGCTCCAGTTTCTCAGGAGGCGTGGGTTCAAATCCCACCACTGCCATTGGACAAGGACTGCCATCTCTTCATGTTGTGGACTATTTACTTGAATAACCTCTAAATGTTGATAAAATGTTGCAAAACACTGAATGGGAAAAAAGTGCTTGCCAAAGGCAAGAACCTGTATCTACATCCATTTAAAACATTAACCATGAAGGAAGTTGCTCTTACTCATTTGGCAAAGGCACTAGATGCTTTGTGCCCTCCCACAGTGTTTGACAATGAGTGTTGGCAGGGTTTCTAAGGACCAATCCCATGAAAACAATATCTGGACAAGAGGGAAAGATGTGAATTGGAAATCTGATTTTAATTTGTTCTTGTTAAAAAAGGTATGGCAAATGTTTTAGTTTCTTGGGCGTCTTGGATCATTAGTTTTCACTGCTTTCTTTAGCCTTAAACAGAAAAGAAAGCCTCACACGTACAAGCCTAGTCCATGGCAACCGAGAGCAGAGTGGCGCAGCGGAAGCGTGCTGGGCCCATAACCCAGAGGTTGATGGATCGCAACCATTCTCTGCTAATTGATATCCATCTTTATTGGTCTGTGCTTTGTCCTTTGGGTCAGTCTGACCTTATGTGCAAGGGTAGCTCGCGCAACCTTCAGATTCCCCATAATTGAGCAAACATCTGCAAGTATCCAGCACATTAGCCTCCCCAATAGGACCAGGCCATATAGAAAGGTAGTGTGGCCGAGTGGTCTATTGCACTGGATTAAGGTAGTGTGGCCGAGTGGTCTAAGGTGCTGGATTAAGGCTCCAGTCTCTCAGGAGGCGTGGGTTCAAATCCCACCACTGCCATTTGACAAGGACTGCCATCTCTTCATGTTGTGGACTATTTACTTGAATAACCTCTAAATGTTGATAAAATGTTGCAAAACACTGAATGGGAAAAAGTGCTTGCCAAAGGCAAGAACCTGTATCTACATCCATTTAAAACATTAACCATGAAGGAAGTTGCTCTTACTCATTTGGCAAAGGCACTAGATGCTTTGTGCCCTCCCACAATGAGTGTTGGCAGGGTTTCTAAGGACCAATCCCATGAAAACAATATCTGGACAAGAGGGAAAGATGTGAATTGGAAATCTGATTTTAATTTGTTCTTGTTAAAAAAGGTATGGCAAATGTTTTAGTTTCTTGGGCGTCTTGGATCATTAGTTTTCACTGCTTTCTTTAGCCTTAAACAGAAAAGAAAGCCTCACACGTACAAGCCCAGTCCATGACAACCAAGAGCAGAGTGGCGCAGCGGAAGCGTGCTGGGCCCATAACCCAGAGGTCGATGGATCGAAACCATCCTCTGCTAATTGATATCCATCTTTATTGGTCTGTGCTTTGTCCTTTGGGTCAGTCTGACCTTATGTGCAAGGGTAGCTCGCGCAACCTTCAGATTCCCCATAATTGAGCAAACATCTGCAAGTATCCAGCACATTAGCCTCCCCAATAGGACCAGGCCATATAGAAAGGTAGTGTGTCCGAGTGGTCTATTGCACTGGATTAAGGTAGTGTGGCCGAGTGGTCTAAGGCGCTGGATTAAGGCTCCAGTCTCTCAGGAGGCATGGGTTCAAATCCCACCACTGCCATTTGACAAGGACTGCCATCTCTTCATGTTGTGGACTATTTACTTGAATAACCTCTAAATGTTGATAAAATGTTGCAAAACACTGAATGGGAAAAAAGTGCTTGCCAAAGGCAAGAACCTGTATCTACATCCATTTAAAACATTAACCATGAAGGAAGTTGCTCTTACTCATTTGGCAAAGGCACTAGATGCTTTGTGCCCTCCCACAATGAGTGTTGGCAGGGTTTCTAAGGACCAATCCCATGAAAACAATATCTGGACAAGAGGGAAAGATGTGAATTGGAAATCTGATTTTAATTTGTTCTTGTTAAAAAAGGTATGGCAAATGTTTTAGTTTCTTGGGCGTCTTGGATCATTAGTTTTCACTGCTTTCTTTAGCCTTAAACAGAAAAGAAAGCCTCACACGCACAAGCCTAGACCATGGCAACTGAGAGCAGAGTGGCGCAGCGGAAGCGTGCTGGGCCCATAACCCAGAGGTCGATGGATCGAAACCATCCTCTGCTAATTGATATCCATCTTTATTGGTCTGTGCTTTGTCCTTTGGCTCAGTCTGACCTTATGTGCAAGGGTAGCTCGCGCAACCTTCAGATTCCCCATAATTGAGCAAACATCTGCAAGTATCCACCACATTGGCCACCCCAATAGGACCAGTCCACATAGAAAGGTAGTGTGGCCAAGTGGTCTACGGCACTGGATTAAGGTAGTGTGGCTGAGTGTCCTAAGGCGCTGGATTAAGTCTGCAGTTTCTCAGGAGGTGTGGGTTCAAATCCCACCACTGCCATTTGACAAGGACTGCCATCTCTTCATGTTGTGGACTATTTACTTGAATAACCTCTAAATGTTGATAAAATGTTGCAAAACACTGAATGGGAAAAAAGTGCTTGCCAAAGGCAAGAACCTGTATCTACATCCATTTAAAACATTAACCATGAAGGAAGTTGCTCTTACTCATTTGGCAAAGGCACTAGATGCTTTGTGCCCTCCCACAATGAGTGTTGGCAGGGTTTCTAAGGACCAATCCCATGAAAACAATATCTGGACAAGAGGGAAAGATGTGAATTGGAAATCTGATTTTAATTTGTTCTTGTTAAAAAAGGTATGGCAAATGTTTTAGTTTCTTGGGCGTCTTGGATCATTAGTTTTCACTGCTTTCTTTAGCCTTAAACAGAAAAGAAAGCCTCACACGTACAAGCCCAGTCCATGACAACCAAGAGCAGAGTGGCGCAGCGGAAGCGTGCTGGGCCCATAACCCAGAGGTCGATGGATCGAAACCATCCTCTGCTAATTGATATCCATCTTTATTGGTCTGTGCTTTGTCCTTTGGGTCAGTCTGACCTTATGTGCAAGGGTAGCTCGCGCAACCTTCAGATTCCCCATAATTGAGCAAACATCTGCAAGTATCCAGCACATTAGCCTCCCCAATAGGACCAGGCCATATAGAAAGGTAGTGTGTCCGAGTGGTCTATTGCACTGGATTAAGGTAGTGTGGCCGAGTGGTCTAAGGCGCTGGATTAAGGCTCCAGTCTCTCAGGAGGCGTGGGTTCAAATCCCACCACTGCCATTTGACAAGGACTGCCATCTCTTCATGTTGTGGACTATTTACTTGAATAACCTCTAAATGTTGATAAAATGTTGCAAAACACTGAATGGGAAAAAAGTGCTTGCCAAAGGCAAGAACCTGTATCTACATCCATTTAAAACATTAACCATGAAGGAAGTTGCTCTTACTCATTTGGCAAAGGCACTAGATGCTTTGTGCCCTCCCACAATGAGTGTTGGCAGGGTTTCTAAGGACCAATCCCATGAAAACAATATCTGGACAAGAGGGAAAGATGTGAATTGGAAATCTGATTTTAATTTGTTCTTGTTAAAAAAGGTATGGCAAATGTTTTAGTTTCTTGGGCGTCTTGGATCATTAGTTTTCACTGCTTTCTTTAGCCTTAAACAGAAAAGAAAGCCTCACACATACAAGCCTAGTCCATGGCACCCGAGAGCAGAGTGGCGCAGCGGAAGCGTGCTGGGCCCATAACCCAGAGGTCGATGGATCGCAACCATTCTCTGCTAATTGATATCCATCTTTATTGGTCTGTGCTTTGTCCTTTGGCTCAGTCTGACCTTATGTGCAAGGGTAGCTCGCGCAACCTTCAGATTCCCCATAATTGAGCAAACATCTGCAAGTATCCAGCACATTAGCCTCCCCAATAGGACCAGGCCATATAGAAAGGTAGTGTGGCCGAGTGGTCTATTGCACTGGATTAAGGTAGTGTGGCCGAGTGGTCTAAGGTGCTGGATTAAGGCTCCAGTCTCTCAGGAGGCGTGGGTTCAAATCCCACCACTGCCATTTGACAAGGACTGCCATCTCTTCATGTTGTGGACTATTTACTTGAATAACCTCTAAATGTTGATAAAATGTTGCAAAACACTGAATGGGAAAAAGTGCTTGCCAAAGGCAAGAACCTGTATCTACATCCATTTAAAACATTAACCATGAAGGAAGTTGCTCTTACTCATTTGGCAAAGGCACTAGATGCTTTGTGCCCTCCCACAATGAGTGTTGGCAGGGTTTCTAAGGACCAATCCCATGAAAACAATATCTGGACAAGAGGGAAAGATGTGAATTGGAAATCTGATTTTAATTTGTTCTTGTTAAAAAAGGTATGGCAAATGTTTTAGTTTCTTGGGCGTCTTGGATCATTAGTTTTCACTGCTTTCTTTAGCCTTAAACAGAAAAGAAAGCCTCACACGTACAAGCCCAGTCCATGACAACCAAGAGCAGAGTGGCGCAGCGGAAGCGTGCTGGGCCCATAACCCAGAGGTCGATGGATCGAAACCATCCTCTGCTAATTGATATCCATCTTTATTGGTCTGTGCTTTGTCCTTTGGGTCAGTCTGACCTTATGTGCAAGGGTAGCTCGCGCAACCTTCAGATTCCCCATAATTGAGCAAACATCTGCAAGTATCCAGCACATTAGCCTCCCCAATAGGACCAGGCCATATAGAAAGGTAGTGTGTCCGAGTGGTCTATTGCACTGGATTAAGGTAGTGTGGCCGAGTGGTCTAAGGCGCTGGATTAAGGCTCCAGTCTCTCAGGAGGCGTGGGTTCAAATCCCACCACTGCCATTTGACAAGGACTGCCATCTCTTCATGTTGTGGACTATTTACTTGAATAACCTCTAAATGTTGATAAAATGTTGCAAAACACTGAATGGGAAAAAAGTGCTTGCCAAAGGCAAGAACCTGTATCTACATCCATTTAAAACATTAACCATGAAGGAAGTTGCTCTTACTCATTTGGCAAAGGCACTAGATGCTTTGTGCCCTCCCACAATGAGTGTTGGCAGGGTTTCTAAGGACCAATCCCATGAAAACAATATCTGGACAAGAGGGAAAGATGTGAATTGGAAATCTGATTTTAATTTGTTCTTGTTAAAAAAGGTATGGCAAATGTTTTAGTTTCTTGGGCGTCTTGGATCATTAGTTTTCACTGCTTTCTTTAGCCTTAAACAGAAAAGAAAGCCTCACACGCACAAGCCTAGACCATGGCAACTGAGAGCAGAGTGGCGCAGCGGAAGCGTGCTGGGCCCATAACCCAGAGGTCGATGGATCGAAACCATCCTCTGCTAATTGATATCCATCTTTATTGGTCTGTGCTTTGTCCTTTGGCTCAGTCTGACCTTATGTGCAAGGGTAGCTCGCGCAACCTTCAGATTCCCCATAATTGAGCAAACATCTGCAAGTATCCACCACATTGGCCACCCCAATAGGACCAGTCCACATAGAAAGGTAGTGTGGCCAAGTGGTCTATTGCACTGGATTAAGGTAGTGTGGCTGAGTGTCCTAAGGCGCTGGATTAAGTCTCCAGTTTCTCAGGAGGTGTGGGTTCAAATCCCACCACTGCCATTTGACAAGGACTGCCATCTCTTCATGTTGTGGACTATTTACTTGAATAACCTCTAAATGTTGATAAAATGTTGCAAAACACTGAATGGGAAAAAAGTGCTTGCCAAAGGCAAGAACCTGTATCTACATCCATTTAAAACATTAACCATGAAGGAAGTTGCTCTTACTCATTTGGCAAAGGCACTAGATGCTTTGTGCCCTCCCACAATGAGTGTTGGCAGGGTTTCTAAGGACCAATCCCATGAAAACAATATCTGGACAAGAGGGAAAGATGTGAATTGGAAATCTGATTTTAATTTGTTCTTGTTAAAAAAGGTATGGCAAATGTTTTAGTTTCTTGGGCGTCTTGGATCATTAGTTTTCACTGCTTTCTTTAGCCTTAAACAGAAAAGAAAGCCTCACACGTACAAGCCCAGTCCATGACAACCAAGAGCAGAGTGGCGCAGCGGAAGCGTGCTGGGCCCATAACCCAGAGGTCGATGGATCGAAACCATCCTCTGCTAATTGATATCCATCTTTATTGGTCTGTGCTTTGTCCTTTGGGTCAGTCTGACCTTATGTGCAAGGGTAGCTCGCGCAACCTTCAGATTCCCCATAATTGAGCAAACATCTGCACGTATCCAGCACATTAGCCTCCCCAATAGGACCAGGCCATATAGAAAGGTAGTGTGTCCGAGTGGTCTACTGCACTGGATTAAGGTAGTGTGGCCGAGTGGTCTAAGGCGCTGGATTAAGGCTCCAGTCTCTCAGGAGGCGTGGGTTCAAATCCCACCACTGCCATCTCTTCATGTTGTGGACTATTTACTTGAATAACCTCTAAATGTTGATAAAATGTTGCAAAACACTGAATGGGAAAAAAGTGCTTGCCAAAGGCAAGAACCTGTATCTACATCCATTTAAAACATTAACCATGAAGGAAGTTGCTCTTACTCATTTGGCAAAGGCACTAGATGCTTTGTGCCCTCCCACAATGAGTGTTGGCAGGGTTTCTAAGGACCAATCCCATGAAAACAATATCTGGACAAGAGGGAAAGATGTGAATTGGAAATCTGATTTTAATTTGTTCTTGTTAAAAAAGGTATGGCAAATGTTTTAGTTTCTTGGGCGTCTTGGATCATTAGTTTTCACTGCTTTCTTTAGCCTTAAACAGAAAAGAAAGCCTCACACGCACAAGCCTAGACCATGGCAACCGAGAGCAGAGTGGCGCAGCGGAAGCGTGCTGGGCCCATAACCCAGAGGTCGATGGATCAAAACCATCCTCTGCTAATTGATATCCATCTTTATTGGTCTGTGCTTTGTCCTTTGGCTCAGTCTGACCTTATGTGCAAGGGTAGCTCGCGCAACCTTCAGATTCCCCATAATTGAGCAAACATCTGCAAGTATCCACCACATTGGCCACCCCAATAGGACCAGTCCACATAGAAAGGTAGTGTGGCCAAGTGGTCTACGGCACTGGATTAAGGTAGTGTGGCTGAGTGTCCTAAGGCGCTGGATTAAGTCTCCAGTTTCTCAGGAGGTGTGGGTTCAAATCCCACCACTGCCATTTGACAAGGACTGCCATCTCTTCATGTTGTGGACTATTTACTTGAATAACCTCTAAATGTTGATAAAATGTTGCAAAACACTGAATGGGAAAAAAGTGCTTGCCAAAGGCAAGAACCTGTATCTACATCCATTTAAAACATTAACCATGAAGGAAGTTGCTCTTACTCATTTGGCAAAGGCACTAGATGCTTTGTGCCCTCCCACAATGAGTGTTGGCAGGGTTTCTAAGGACCAATCCCATGAAAACAATATCTGGACAAGAGGGAAAGATGTGAATTGGAAATCTGATTTTAATTTGTTCTTGTTAAAAAAGGTATGGCAAATGTTTTAGTTTCTTGGGCGTCTTGGATCATTAGTTTTCACTGCTTTCTTTAGCCTTAAACAGAAAAGAAAGCCTCACACGCACAAGCCTAGACCATGGCAACCGAGAGCAGAGTGGCGCAGCGGAAGCGTGCTGGGCCCATAACCCAGAGGTCGATGGATCAAAACCATCCTCTGCTAATTGATATCCATCTTTATTGGTCTGTGCTTTGTCCTTTGGCTCAGTCTGACCTTATGTGCAAGGGTAGCTCGCGCAACCTTCAGATTCCCCATAATTGAGCAAACATCTGCAAGTATCCACCACATTGGCCACCCCAATAGGACCAGTCCACATAGAAAGGTAGTGTGGCCAAGTGGTCTACGGCACTGGATTAAGGTAGTGTGGCTGAGTGTCCTAAGGCGCTGGATTAAGTCTCCAGTTTCTCAGGAGGTGTGGGTTCAAATCCCACCACTGCCATTTGACAAGGACTGCCATCTCTTCATGTTGTGGACTATTTACTTGAATAACCTCTAAATGTTGATAAAATGTTGCAAAACACTGAATGGGAAAAAAGTGCTTGCCAAAGGCAAGAACCTGTATCTACATCCATTTAAAACATTAACCATGAAGGAAGTTGCTCTTACTCATTTGGCAAAGGCACTAGATGCTTTGTGCCCTCCCACAATGAGTGTTGGCAGGGTTTCTAAGGACCAATCCCATGAAAACAATATCTGGACAAGAGGGAAAGATGTGAATTGGAAATCTGATTTTAATTTGTTCTTGTTAAAAAAGGTATGGCAAATGTTTTAGTTTCTTGGGCGTCTTGGATCATTAGTTTTCACTGCTTTCTTTAGCCTTAAACAGAAAAGAAAGCCTCACACGTACAAGCCCAGTCCATGACAACTGAGAGCAGAGTGGCGCAGCGGAAGCGTGCTGGGCCCATAACCCAGAGGTCGATGGATCGAAACCATCCTCTGCTAATTGATATCCATCTTTATTGGTCTGTGCTTTGTCCTTTGGGTCAGTCTGACCTTATGTGCAAGGGTAGGTCGCGCAACCTTCAGATTCCCCATAATTGAGCAAACATCTGCAAGTATCCAGCACATTAGCCTCCCCAATAGGACCAGGCCATATAGAAAGGTAGTGTGTCCGAGTGGTCTATTGCACTGGATTAAGGTAGTGTGGCCGAGTGGTCTAAGGCGCTGGATTAAGGCTCCAGTCTCTCAGGAGGCGTGGGTTCAAATCCCACCACTGCCATTTGACAAGGACTGCCATCTCTTCATGTTGTGGACTATTTACTTGAATAACCTCTAAATGTTGATAAAATGTTGCAAAACACTGAATGGGAAAAAAGTGCTTGCCAAAGGCAAGAACCTGTATCTACATCCATTTAAAACATTAACCATGAAGGAAGTTGCTCTTACTCATTTGGCAAAGGCACTAGATGCTTTGTGCCCTCCCACAATGAGTGTTGGCAGGGTTTCTAAGGACCAATCCCATGAAAACAATATCTGGACAAGAGGGAAAGATGTGAATTGGAAATCTGATTTTAATTTGTTCTTGTTAAAAAAGGTATGGCAAATGTTTTAGTTTCTTGGGCGTCTTGGATCATTAGTTTTCACTGCTTTCTTTAGCCTTAAACAGAAAAGAAAGCCTCACACGCACAAGCCTAGACCATGGCAACCGAGAGCAGAGTGGCGCAGCGGAAGCGTGCTGGGCCCATAACCCAGAGGTCGATGGCTCGAAACCATCCTCTGCTAATTGATATCCATCTTTATTGGTCTGTGCTTTGTCCTTTGGCTCAGTCTGACCTGATGTGCAAGGGTAGCTCGCGCAACCTTCAGATTCCCCATAATTGAGCAAACATCTGCAAGTATCCACCACATTGGCCACCCCAATAGGACCAGTCCACATAGAAAGGTAGTGTGGCCAAGTGGTCTACGGCACTGGATTAAGGTAGTGTGGCTGAGTGTCCTAAGGCGCTGGATTAAGTCTCCAGTTTCTCAGGAGGTGTGGGTTCAAATCCCACCACTGCCATTTGACAAGGACTGCCATCTCTTCATGTTGTGGACTATTTACTTGAATAACCTCTAAATGTTGATAAAATGTTGCAAAACACTGAATGGGAAAAAAGTGCTTGCCAAAGGCAAGAACCTGTATCTACATCCATTTAAAACATTAACCATGAAGGAAGTTGCTCTTACTCATTTGGCAAAGGCACTAGATGCTTTGTGCCCTCCCACAATGAGTGTTGGCAGGGTTTCTAAGGACCAATCCCATGAAAACAATATCTGGACAAGAGGGAAAGATGTGAATTGGAAATCTGATTTTAATTTGTTCTTGTTAAAAAAGGTATGGCAAATGTTTTAGTTTCTTGGGCGTCTTGGATCATTAGTTTTCACTGCTTTCTTTAGCCTTAAACAGAAAAGAAAGCCTCACACGTACAAGCCCAGTCCATGACAACTGAGAGCAGAGTGGCGCAGCGGAAGCGTGCTGGGCCCATAACCCAAAGGTCGATGGATTGAAACCATCCTCTGCTAATTGATATCCATCTTTATTGGTCTGTGCTTTGTCCTTTGGGTCAGTCTGACCTTATGTGCAAGGGTAGCTCGCGCAACCTTCAGATTCCCCATAATTGAGCAAACATCTGCAAGTATCCAGCACATTAGCCTCCCCAATAGGACCAGGCCATATAGAAAGGTAGTGTGTCCGAGTGGTCTATTGCACTGGATTAAGGTAGTGTGGCCGAGTGGTCTAAGGCGCTGGATTAAGGCTCCAGTCTCTCAGGAGGCATGGGTTCAAATCCCACCACTGCCATTTGACAAGGACTGCCATCTCTTCATGTTGTGGACTATTTACTTGAATAACCTCTAAATGTTGATAAAATGTTGCAAAACACTGAATGGGAAAAAAGTGCTTGCCAAAGGCAAGAACCTGTTTCTACATCCATTTAAAACATTAACCATGAAGGAAGTTGCTCTTACTCATTTGGCAAAGGCACTAGATGCTTTGTGCCCTCCCACAATGAGTGTTGGCAGGGTTTCTAAGGACCAATCCCATGAAAACAATATCTGGACAAGAGGGAAAGATGTGAATTGGAAATCTGATTTTAATTTGTTCTTGTTAAAAAAGGTATGGCAAATGTTTTAGTTTCTTGGGCGTCTTGGATCATTAGTTTTCACTGCTTTCTTTAGCCTTAAACAGAAAAGAAAGCCTCACACGTACAAGCCCAGTCCATGACAACTGAGAGCAGAGTGGCGCAGCGGAAGCGTGCTGGGCCCATAACCCAGAGGTTGATGGGTCAAAACCATCCTCTGCTAATTGATATCCATCTTTATTGGTCTGTGCTTTGTCCTTTGGGTCAGTCTGACCTTATGTGCAAGGGTAGCTCGCGCAACCTTCAGATTCCCCATAATTGAGCAAACATCTGCAAGTATCCAGCACATTGCCCTCCCCAATAGGACCAGTCCACATGGAAAGGTAGTGTGGCCAAGTGGTCTACGGCACTGGATTAAGGTAGTGTGGCCGAGTGGTCTAAGGCGCTGGATTAAGGCTCCAGTTTCTCAGGAGGCGTGGGTTCAAATCCCACCACTGCCATTGGACAAGGACTGCCATCTCTTCATGTTGTGGACTATTTACTTGAATAACCTCTAAATGTTGATAAAATGTTGCAAAACACTGAATGGGAAAAAAGTGCTTGCCAAAGGCAAGAACCTGTATCTACATCCATTTAAAACATTAACCATGAAGGAAGTTGCTCTTACTCATTTGGCAAAGGCACTAGATGCTTTGTGCCCTCCCACAGTGTTTGACAATGAGTGTTGGCAGGGTTTCTAAGGACCAATCCCATGAAAACAATATCTGGACAAGAGGGAAAGATGTGAATTGGAAATCTGATTTTAATTTGTTCTTGTTAAAAAAGGTATGGCAAATGTTTTAGTTTCTTGGGCGTCTTGGATCATTAGTTTTCACTGCTTTCTTTAGCCTTAAACAGAAAAGAAAGCCTCACACATACAAGCCTAGTCCATGGCAACCGAGAGCAGAGTGGCGCAGCGGAAGCGTGCTGGGCCCATAACCCAGAGGTTGATGGATCGCAACCATTCTCTGCTAATTGATATCCATCTTTATTGGTCTGTGCTTTGTCCTTTGGCTCAGTCTGAC
>NC_083621.1:25035437-25185437 GCF_963584025.1 Labrus mixtus
CGCACAGCTCAGGGTGCTTCATTTCATCCCTGGGTGACATCAGTGGAAGGTGACACCAGGTGAGGGGAGAGGACAGTACAGAGGTGAGATCTACAAAGTTTGTGATTTTGTGGGAACTGTGCCTTTTGAACACCTCTATCCCCCTGAACTCTACAACAAAGAGGACTTTATGTCAGTTAAGATAGTGGAAATGTCATTAATACTGGCCACATGGAGGGTCCTTCACCAAGTGGTTCAGTTACCCTCTGTAGGTTTCCTGTAATGTTTCATGTGCAGTCCTCTAGTGTGAAGGAGAAACTATGTTGATGTGTTTGTGTGTGTGTGACTCTGTGACTGTGCTCACTGACGCACACTGCCAGTGTGGATATCATTAATTGAAACTGTTGGCTGCTGTTTATTCATTTGTGCTGCTCTGTGGTTCGTTTGCTTGAACACTGTGTGAGGAAACAGTTCCAGTGTTTTTACTGAGCGCAGTGGGTCGCTTTCATAGCTGGCAGATTCAGACAAACAGAGGAAGAATTAATATTCTGCTGCTATCAATCAGTTAAAGAAGCTTAGACTCTGATTTTATTACATTGAATTTTGACTTTGGTGTTGTAGGTGGGGGTGGGGGGGGGGGGGTTAAGCCACATGCTGCAGCAGTTTTTTTCCATCTCTGATGCACAAAAGAGAGGTTTAAAAATGTGTCTTGGAAAGTACTTCCACTGGATCCGTTTCTGGAACGTGAGCGCACCCATGAGCAGCATCACAGGAGAACTACAAGATCACGCAGGAATGAAGAGAAAAACATGTCGCTTTGTCTTTCTGAGGTTAATTTGTTGTTCATCCGGTGCCTGTTTTTACGCAATGTTGATAAAGTGATGAAAAATCTGATCGCAAGTCCGTATTTTTTGTTTTATTTTGAAATTGACCGGATGCTCTGTGCGTTTCCTTGTCTGACTTCCTGTCCAGGTTGTCATATTCTGCCTAGCTTGACGCGAACCTGCAGCGTACTCGGGCGAAAAAAGACTCACAGCGTATTTGAAACGGAGCAGAGCGTGTTTCAGAGCGTGAAGCAGACCGCATGTGAACACAATGATCGACTAGAGTGGCAGCAAAGAGCGGCGCTGACGGAGTATGTGTGAACTTGGGCTGAGAATACAGCCTGTGGGTGGTGACGGACGGGGGAGCCGCACCTGAGCAGAGCTGACAAAGCAATGCACACGTGTCTGGTGGAAGTTCCTGGGTAAATCTCAACAGAGACGGTTAGCATGTAATATGGCTCAGTCATCGACATCTCAGCTCCTGGAAACAAGAACAACATGAAAAACAAGCTCAATGATGCAACAGACGAATCTACTGTGAAATGAGATTGCAACACATTTTGGCATCAATTTTTCTCGACAACGGGATGTTAACCTTGACTTCGGGTGCATTTGGAGTATATAAAGTGTGATTAAAGTGATATTTCTGAGTAGAAACTAGACAAATACGTCGGTTTAGATATGAGTTTTTGCAGTGTAGACATTTCTCTAGGGTTGATGGATTTCATTTTATTTTCCTGACACTTGACAAATTCAACTTTAGTCGGCAGCATTCATCGCTTACAGCCCTTAAACACACACACTTCCTTGTGTGATCTCCCATTAAATTGACTTTACAAACATTTCTTGTTTTGAAGATTTGGATTCTGAATGCATCATCGCTTCGCCCTCTTCCCAAACTGCATTTTAAGAAGACGCAACACACACAAACAAAAAATCCACAAGCAGCAGCTATTTGCACTCCTCTATCTTTCTCTGTTTGTTGTTCACAACGAGCCGCATGTAACACCTCATGGTTGAGCAGGCAGGAATCAAATTTTCTCTTACAGAGGAAGCCTAATATACCTCAGGCCATGACAACTAAATCAAGTCAAAAGTTGCCCCGTCCACAAATGTGTTCTGACAATGAATGTGTGCGTTTGTGCTCACAGTGTGTGCTCGCCGCAGATTCATCCAACGGGGTCAAATTCTCACAGCGTGGTCAAATTGAGTTTAGTAAAAACAAGTAAATGGTGCATGTGCTTGTGTCGGTGTTCGTGGCCCCTAAAGACAATATTTGTCTAAGTTGTAGAATAAAATGTTGTGAAAGCACGAGGCCAGATCGGGTTCAGTGATTCACAGAAGGAAAAACCTCCGGTCCCTAAACACCTAAATGAGATCTGCTTCAACGGGTTTGAGCCAAACGTTCCATTTTCCAAGAACCGTCTGCAGCAAACATCAACATGTCTCGAGAAATGTAAAACAGTCCAAATGAAATGCAACTGCTAGTATCACACTTTGAGTTGACTTTCTTACAACGCGGGAGACAATGCAGACGCTCGTCAGCCGCCCACCCTGCGTGTTCCTGTCTGCCGCACTCTGTGACTACATGCACAGATAAATATTTAAGTTCATGTGCAGGCATCTGGAGTCTTTAAAGGTCTGCAGATGTTCTCAGAGCTGCATGCTGACTCTTTTTCCTGCCCGCTCTGTGGAGTGTTTGTCAGGTGTTTTTCTTTTTCTTCCCCCCCTGCCTAAATTTGGATGCTCTGAACTCCTTGGAAGGCAACACAAACGAAAACGCCAAAATAACACAAAGCCACAGCGAGTGATCGTTTACCTCCCTTGGTGAAGCTTTTTCTACGATAATGGGAGTGGAATCTCAGAAGATGAGAACGCCTCCATCCACTTGGCATCAATGCTCACTGAATAATTGCATGAGCGTGAAAATGATCTAAAATGATCTGCATCATCTGTACTGTCTGCAGAGCTCAGTGTTTTGGAAGGCTAATGAACAGAGTGCGTGAAGGTTGTACCACGGCCTTCATTTTCAGTGTTTCCAGTTTGTGTGTGTGTGTGTGTGTGTGTGTATGTGTGTGTGTGTGTGTGTGTGTGTGTGTGTGTGTGTGTGTGTGTGTGTGTGTTTGTTATCTGACATGCCTGGACTCAACTTAAAAGCCAAACTGCAGCTTTGATATCCCATGTTGTATGTTTAAACCATCGACTATATAAAACATGGACATGACATGGCCGTCACTATATTGGAAATGCTGTCTCAATATAACTTTCAGTCCACCTACCAACAGGCAAAGACCTGGGCCCGTACTTACAAACATTCTGAGAATCCTCTCAGAGAGCTCCTCACTTAGCTTAAAAAATCCTAGCAAGGAGTTTTAGCTTAAGAGTGATTCAGGAACATTCTCGGAGCAACTCTGAGCGAGGAAGAGACAGAAACTTTAATCTTAGTGAGGAGGCGGGGTCGACCCTGTTGCTAGGTATGACACATCTTTTCAGAAGCTGTGATTGGTTGATCTAAAAAAATTGAGGACAAAAAGTAAATCATAGTCAGACATTTGCAATTAGCATCTGTGTGATAATTTGAAAAGTATAGCCTACAAAATGTTAAAAATCCCATTCCCACATGGTGCAGCTTCTTCTTCACATGTTGAGAGTTACATCAGCAGGTAAAGGGTCTTAATTGGTGATTGGATGCACCTGTGGAGGTAACCACATGTAGAGAAATGTAGATGGATTGAAATGTCTGCATAAATAATTTTTGTCTGTTCAGCCAGACGAAGTTAAAAAATATTCTTCATGTAGTGTTTGGAGAACATTTCTCTGTTTTCTCTTCAGCTTCAGAAACTCTTCATCCTGTTAAAAGTCCTCCTCACTACTCCTAACAGTTTCACACCTTAGGAGCTCTCTTAAGGGCTAAAACACTTTGGGAATAACTTTCATCTTTACAAGGATCTAGTCTTAACTTTGAGGGGAGTTTCTTAGAAAATGTCACAATTCCAAGAATTTTCTTAGAATTTTGTCACCTCTTATTAGTTAGGATGGTTTGTGACTACGGCCTCCGGAGCTGAAGTGAGCCTTAAGCCTCCAAACAAACAGCTCCAACATGTCAGTCTGTCAGTCCGATTAGCCACACCATTGATCATTCATCACTAATTATAACTATATGATCAAAATGGATGAGAAATTACATTTTAAAATGGGACTTAATTGGGATTCCTTGGCTAATGCATTCAGCCTCATGTGGACACTTGAGGAACTGCAGGTTTTTTAACCTTCTCTGCTGGCTTTATTCTTCAACAACAGGTGGTTTCTGCTTGGGTTGCACATGATTTACTTTTCTTCTTTTTCTTCTAATGAGATTTTTTGGCATCCACGATGTTACATTTATGCCACCCAGAGTTTTTCAAACCCATTCATTTTAAGCTCTATTAAAATAAATGGAAATCACAAGACCACTAAATGTCTCCTGATTGAATCTTGACTAAAGAGGATTCTTCGGGGAAATCAAAGAAAAACTAAACATTTCATTTAGGAAACTTAGTGAAGTAAAAGTGGAAGTTGCCAGAAATAAAATAACTAAAATAAAGTAAAAATATACTCCTAGAAAAATACTCTGAAGGTTCTATAACAAAGTATTACTACGCTGTACGTACACCACTGTTGACAAGATGAAGGACTGAGCGCTTGTCTTGTCTGTACACGGCCAGTTCAGCCAAAGATTCTTCAAAACAGAAGAGACGTGCTACCTTCTGTACATGAACTGAATGTTGTCACTGGGTCTGAGTCTTCCACTTGTTGTACGGTCGAATCTATACATTACCCAGAGGAGTGCTGACACTGGAACAAAGTCCAATTTAGTTTCCACATATTCAGTATTGGACTCTTTCAGATAACGAGGAGGCGTGTGTCTGTCTGATGTGGTTAAACAGGGAACAAGTCGTAGTTCGGAGAGGGAAATTATGAGCAGCCCATAATCATGACGTGCTCGCATTTTCGGCACACATCACAGAGTTGTATCCTTTGACTGTTAAATAATTGAAAGCAAGAAAATTGGATTTAATCAGTGGGAAAGAAAAGATAAAACCTCCCTGCACGTCTCTCTCTCTCTCACCTGCTGTGGAGCTGCCTCTCCAAGCGTCTGCAACAAAGCAGAAGAATCCTCGCATTAAAAGTCATTACAGAAAAGATATTTGCATTGCAGCTTGTTCTAATTCACCTCATGGAGATCGTGAGCTTTGAGGAGGCAGCGGGCCAGACTTCGCGGCTCTGTTTGTGTGTGCCGACTGCAAGGTAATGAAAGTATGACATCTAATTTCTTCTCTGCAAACGTGCAGATTGAAGCGCAGCAGAAGGCGAACTGTTCGGCTGTGAGCTGGCTGCTCTGCACCGGGGGCTTCCCTTGAGGGAATTGAATCATTTGAAATCAGAGTTGTGATCACTCCTGCAATCTGACTGTGGATTGTTTGCTGATTGAGAGAAATGACTTTCCTCTTCAAGGTACTTTCACTTCAGTATATCTGGAGTAGTAACATGCTCTGAGAAATATTGAATGTCTGATTTATTCCAGGCTCTGCAGATTAAAACACGATGCATTTTGTTTTTGTTCTTTCTCTTCACTGGGTTTTTAGTCACACAGAGGAATTAAAGCTGATGATTACAGTTTGGTGCTCTGACATGCAGCATGATTTGCCCCTGTGGCTTTTCGGTTTACTTATTCTTCGGATTGTTTTTCTTTTTTACTTTGAAGGATACGGCATGAACATCTGGTGTAAGGACTGAGGCTAGAAACATGAGTCAGATGATGAATCAAGAAAGCTAACAGTAATATTCAGTGATAATCAGCTGCTGCTTCTTTCTTTTTTTTTAAGTGATGGAAACATGAATTGATTTATATTACAAAGCCATATCCATCTGGCATCAGCATCTGTTTGAAGACCTTTGTTCGACACGTTCCCCTAAAGTAATCCCCCTCTCTCTTCTAACTTTTCAACATTTACTTTACATTGTTGGTGCCTGCAGTGACAAGTGTTACTTCAAATTAAACTTATCCTATGTGAGCATGTTCCCTCTTTGTAAATACTCAGAGGCACTGCTTGTCTACAGGCAGGGCAGGCAACTGCTTGAGTCCTCAGCCCAAGTAGGGGGCCCTCAAGGTCCGACAAACTTTGAGATGTTACCTCCCTAAGGGGGCCCCCATCTGACAGCACCAACTCTTGTTGAGCTGCATAGAGTGGCAAGTTTGTCAATGAAAGTCACCAAAAGGAAATTAGACAGAGGACAATTAAAACTAATAGTTAATTCTGCAAATCTGGCCTTGACTTTGGAGGAGATACTCTTGAATAACATAACTTACACTAGCATGACATTTTGACATCACACATTAGTTAACCTAGCTAGCAGAGCAGCCTTGTGTGTCCAGCTCTGCCCGCTGTGACTGACTCAAGTGTGAGTTGCCGGGAGTCAGAGTCTCCCTTTGAGTCGCCCTCAATTAATTTTTGCCAAGGGCCCCAACAGACTCAAGAACCGCCACTGTTCATATTATATATTTATGTGTAAGTAGGGGTTGTATTGTAGGTACACATTTTTCTGTGACTTGTGTGATTGCTCATGTGACTGTGTTCATGTGTATGTAAGATGGCGCTGTACAATATGACCCGAGTCTGATGAAGGGTAGGGGTGCTCGAAACATCACCCCGGTGAAATACATTTCTGGAACATTGTAGCCCTGCAGCGTGAGATGTCTTTCTCTTTGTTTTAAGTGATATCTTTAATCCACTCTGCACCTGCCCTATTTGGTTTGTATCTGCGTGTGTTCTCGATTGGTGTACGATTGCAGTATGACAAATAGGTTTCACCATCATCGTGATTATTATTCATTAATGTTGTCTAATGAATATAACCACTTACTGTGGAAATTCTTTAAAAATGTTAACATTACAGAATCAATTCTGCTATTTTAAAACAGAAACAACGATGATCAATAAAGTTCAAAATAATATAAAAGATAAACCTTTTCGGGGTGCCGGTAACCTATTGGTTCATGCCAGGCCCCATGTACAGAGGTTTAAACCTTGAAGCGGGCTGCCCAGGTTCAAATCTGACCTGTGGCTCTTTTCCCACATGTCGTTCCTCTCCCTGTTTTCTGACTCTATCCACTGTCTCTAAAATAAAGGCATTTGTATGATTTCATGTCAGTCGGTGTAAAAACAAAAAAACAGCAGAAATTTTCTGTGACTGGGAATTACATTTCAAGGATGCTTACTGTAGCTCTTCAACTGAAAGATAGTGTAGTTAATGGCATGAGTGGCACAAGCTGATATTACATCAGAAAGAGCCAGTTGACGAATCCAGCTTGAGGTCAAAGCAATTTCTTTGTTGTGTTTTCATCTGTCTGTTCGTCTGAATCAGATATAACCTGTCAGAGAAAGGCTGAGGAGCAGTGAGACAGGCCTCCAGGTGTAATTACACGTCAGGTGCTTGTTCTGTCTTCATCAATGCGGACATCTTAAGTCTCACTTTGGGTCTAGTTCAGACGTAATGTGATTCAATAAAACGTACGTCAAACCGTTCAGTTCAGTCAAATCTCTTTAAGCACAAGTATACTGAAAAGATAGATTTTATTCATGTCTTTTCCCCCATGCATATTTCACTCTGCATAATACCCTGTTTGCATAATCTCCCTGGAATCACATTTCCATTTGCACAAGAAGGCAAACAACCACATGTGGTAATAACCTCGGATATGGTGCCTTCACAGGCACTCTCACCGGAGAGTGGGTGATGGGTGTGCTCTGGGAATTAAACATATGCATTAAAGGAAACCATGATACGCATCTAAGGTAGCTTAAGACTTCTGACTGATTTCTGATAGAAAATTGAAGGATATGATCACCGTTTGAAAAAAGGAATTCAGTCGTCCTTGTAATTTTTGAAGCCTTGCAGAAGTACAAACTGCATTTTCTCAATATTAAAGAGTCAAGACATTTTGTTCCCTGTGGGCCGTTACGATTTTCAAATCTTAACCTATTTAAAAACCGTAGAAACATATCAAAGGAGAGCACAGACATGAGGACAGTTTCAACCAATCTTTCACATTATAATCCTCAGTATGCACGCATTAGACGATTCGGCAAGAGGCCACATGCCTGCCGTTTGTAGTCACGATTACACAGACACAAGATCTCACAGAAACCTGTGTGATCAAACGTGAGTTCAAGAGGAAAAACAAATATGGAGGATGGTTGACATTATAAAGACACTGGTCTTGTTGCCACAAGCTGCTCTTCTTTTACAATTTTCCACTTGGCTCAGTTGTGTTCATGTTCACTGCGACAGTACAGTTTGTGAGCTGTTACAGTAAAATGGTAAATGGACTTGAACTTGTCTAGCTTTTCTAGCCCTCTGACTACTCAAAGAGCATTTCCACCGCAGATCCCACCATTCACACCCTGATAGCAGAGGCTGCTATGGAAATAACTAATCCCATTCATACACATTTGAACGCTGCTGGCAAAGCAGCTGGAGCAACTTGTGGTGAAGTGTCTTGCCCAAGAACACATCGGACATGTGGCTTCAAGATCTGGAGACCAAACTCCCAACCTTCCAGTTGACAGACGGCCGACTATCACTGAGCCACAACCGCCCAAGGACGCAACATCTGGTTGGTAACACGTAACACTGGTAGGCTGCTCGCTGGCTATTACAGTTATTCCGTCTGAGCCTGCCTGATCTGGAATCCCTTAATATGTGACTTGAAATCGGGGAGATTCAAACTCGATGGGGAGCAGTTTAAAATAATCGTATTAACACCACACACTTGAGGACTATTTGGAAAAATAATCAGTTGCAACAAGCTTTGAATCTGGAAACACCACCCTGATAGTTGGGCAATGGGGCCTAAAATCATCTAATGTGTATCTATCCTTAGTATCTACACATGTTTTCGCTGAACCGTATTGTCTTCCCTTTGAAATTTCATCTCCCCTGACTCTGGACAGTAAGCCTTTCGTTTTGACTCTCTTCATTAAAAGTTAGATTCATTATCTTCACTCGGGGTCCTCTTCAGTTTACATAATATGACACAGGTGACCTCACAGACATCTTATCTCATTAGTAGGTGGATATTTTCCTCTCAGCTTCAGCACAAAAGGATGTATTTTTTTAAATCCCCCCAAAAAAAATGTATTGTTGTATTCACCGGTGACCAGCAGCTGCAGGCTGCGACTTCACCAGGAAACTCCCAGGTGTGAATGTGCAGAACAAGATGATTGTCAAGTCCTGGCCATGAGTTCTGAATAAAACTTTTCAAATGACTGTTCTTAGCCAGGGGTATATTATTTTATGTCATACAGCAGTGTCAGGAAATAAAAAACTGCTGCCCCGCAGAGTCCCCAGTTACCATGGCAACGACTTACAGAGCAATTCCCATGAGCCGAGGCAGGCGTTGTCATTATTTTGGCGCAGAACAAATGCCATTTACACCTCAAGCTTGTAAATTTCATTTGACAGTCAATCAAGTCATGCTTAACCTTTTTTTTTTCCTCCACAGCTGTCGGTCTTTTTTTTCTGCGTACTAATAGCAACTCTGGTGAGGAGCAAATGTCGAGCTGACAGTCTACATATACACACACTCGCACACGTTTCCTGCTATCGTCCAGTTATCTAACCTGGAAGTGTGATATAACACCACAAATTGCATGACAGTGGGCCACCCTCATTAGCTGTGTATTCTCACACTCTCTCCCCCCCTTCTTTTGCTTTCACACACACACACACAGTCAGTCCTTCACAGCCTACTGCTCAGCTGGTCGTTATCACAGCTTTAGTCTGCTGTGTCAGTTCATCCTGGGTATATACAGCCTCTCATTAGCCCCCCTTCCTTCGTCGCTCTTTCTGAATTCTCTCTGTTCCCTGTTCCCTCATTAGGCCCTCTCTTTTTACTGCTGCAGCTATACAGCAGCCTCTGTATTTGTGTGTGTGTGTGTGTGTGTGTGTGTGTGTGTGTGTGTGTGTGTGTGTGTGTGTGTGTGTGTGTGTGTGTGTGTGTGTGTGTGTGTGTGTGTGTGCGCCTGTGTGTGCATGGCTTCTTACTCTCTCCGTTTCTTCTTTGAGCGTAACGATTTGTGTAATGCAAAAACCAGCCGTACCCACGACAGAGGCAGAGAAATGAAAGATATCTCTGTGTTCACTGCGTTGTTTCAGATTCAGCAAGTGCTGTTGTTCTCAAAGAAAAACACATCTTCAGTCGGAATAAATACAGAGAACAAACAAAGAAGAAAAAGCAGAGCAGCAAGTTCATACTGAATATGTACTAATGAGATAAGCATATGCCCCATTAATGATTACTGTACTTCCATAAAGGACATCCTGTTCAACGCATTCCTTCAGCTGAGTGCTGTACAGAAATAACTGCACAATCCCTCGTGTTAAATTGGTGTTATTGGTTACATCCTGGGGTAAGGAGGGTACCCAAACAATCTTTGCCTTTATTGACTGTTTTTTTTAATTCGAGAAGGTAGAGAAGTGGGATTTGGTGGAAGAGGAATCCCTCCCCTTTGGCTTCATTCTGACCAAAACAGAGCATCACAGATCTGTTCAAAAAAAATGTTCAAAAAAGGGGATTTAACCACTGTTGTGGGCTTTTTTTATGCATACAAAAAGATAAAACAATTATTGGCTGCGTTATGAATGTTTTTTTGCAGAACATTAGTGTAACATTCATTATGAGGCATTGTGCAGGTGTTATATCTTGCAGTGCTCCCCATCGAGGGTGTGCTACCAAGCAGGACTCTGTGATGGGAGCATCATTTCATTCGTCTGTTGAGACATGCTTCCTCGGATATCTAGCATAAAGATTTTATTACACATTATCAACACATGCTTCCATTTTCCTTACAGTGCACATGCAGCGAGTTGTGAACATTAGCTCGAAACTCCTGTGGAGCCATTGTGCCGGTGTGCTGTCAAATAGTGCTACCTATGGAGCTGGCTGGTTGGTGCACTAAGGTTCTGATTTACTAAAGATTTGAGTGTCTTAAAATGTGTGCAACCTTGATACCACTTGCAAAAAATGTGCTATCTGATCTACTAACGGCGCACAGTGAGGATTGTGTCTTTCATATGAGCAAAACAACACGCATTGACCATTTAGTACGTTTGCCTTAATGAATATGCAATATGGGGCGTTTCTGTCCTAGCGTGCAAAATACTGGGAGGGGAAAATGCAAAGAAGTTAAGTTAGTACATGCATTGTGATTTACCAAACCTGACAAAAACTGCAGTGATTGTGACAGTGTCTGTATTTAACACCTTTTAAAGGAACGTGTTAACCCAGGAGACCAGTGTTACACACAACAGGCTGCTGTTATTGAAGTTAGGAGGAGACATAGGGCACAGTAAAAGAACAGATCACTATTTCCCCCACACATGGTAACATGTTTGGAATGACAGCATGAAACACCATGATTAAACTAATATACTGTATATTGTTGCCTATTTAAACAAAACTGAACATCCACAGCCTCGGCATTCTAAAGAATTTCAACATTGTCATTTATGTCTTCCTATTTCCCTCTGTTCACCAACATTGCATTTTAAATTGGTGATTTCCTCTTTCTCGGGTTGCGCGTCTCTCCCACAGCTCCGATGCACTCCTCTCCATTTGCGCTCG
Organism: Labrus mixtus; assembly: GCF_963584025.1. NCBI lineage: Eukaryota > Metazoa > Chordata > Actinopteri > Labriformes > Labridae > Labrus > Labrus mixtus. The sequence continues at coordinate 25,046,907 of NC_083621.1, forward strand.
TCTCCTCCCTCTAAAGCCCGCCGTTTCAGGCCAAAATGTTTCTTTAAACCAGGCTGTAAACATGTTTGTGTCTGCTTTCAAAATGGGCATTTTAATAAGGGACCTAATGGGGATTCTTTGGCTTTTGTGGCCAGCCTCAAGAAACTGCTGTTTTTGATTTTACGTTACCGCAGCATTGGCTTCATTTGACAAAAGTGGAGTGGCTGCTTGCTTTAGACAAAGACACAAGATATTACCATATCAGGCAGTTCAGGAGAACAGTTCATTAAATGCAGTAACTTGTATTCTTCTTGTATTCTGTAACTAAAAGCTGAACTGGTTTAGACTAATCTCTGACCAGACCTTGGCCTCTGATCTTATTCTTGTCTTAAATCTTCTCGTTTACATTTATCCACTAATCGCTGGCTAAAATATCATTATTATAATGATGATAGAGAAAAAGAGCACATGCACAGAAAGCTTCTCAGCATATATTGATTAGAGCAGCTCTACGTCTGCCCGTTAGCTGCGCATTTATGTATTATTGGGGCAAATTCTCAAAGGAGCACCGCTATGCAGATTTTGGAAAAATGCTTGTGTTCACTGTACACTGTGTATTTTGTAAATCCAATTTAGTTGTGACCTCTCAGATAGAGTGACAGGGAGAGGCAGATATAAATAGATTATGTTTCCTCTGCACCAAAGCACTGACACTGTTTGCAAAGACAGAATGAAAACTCTGAGTGAGAAGGTGTCAAACAGTAATGAGTGGGAACTCATTGTTAGATGGAGAGTAAGAGAGACAGTAATGCTGTAGTTTATATGCTAAAGTCAACATCCAGAAATGGAGTGTGTGTGAGAGCAGAACACACTCCGGCAGTGAGCGTGGGTAAGAGGTGGAATGAGTCAGACAAAAAAGTGGGCTCCTATTCCAACCTTCACACGCCAGGTTCCAGAAAACACCTGAAAAGAAATGTACATTGACAAACGACATATGCTGAAGACTCATATTTAAAACATGAAGTTATAATGAGTGTGTTACTGAGGTGTGAAAGACAAAAGGAAAATGTGCCAAGATCGACTCCAGCTGTGATGATGGAATGAAACGAGCACAGCTGAAACAAATCCAGAGTTAACCATTATATCACCATTATGTCACGATGCTAAGTGGCAACAACTCCAACAAAGAAGAAGTGAACGGGCTTCATCATGCAGTTTATATGCTGGCCTGGATTAACCCCCAATTTCAACATAGTCCGTGCACGCTGCGGTCCATCAGTGCCAAGGTTTCACGCTGTTGGACGGCGCTCTCCCTGCCCCTCTTGGTCCGTTTCTGGAACATGAGCACAGCCATGAGCAGCTGTACTCACATCACAGGAGAACTACAAGATCGACCATCATTTAGTGCCTGTTTAGACGTAATGTTGTTAAAGTGATGACAGATACGATCGCGAGTCCGTATATTGTGTTTTATTTTGAAACTGACCGGATGCTCTGTGTTTTTCCTTGTCTGACTTCCTGTCCAGGCTGTCATATTCTGTCTATCTTGTGTGTGAATTGTTGGTTAGAAGTTCAGCTGACGTCTTGTTTGTTAAGTTTATGTATCGTATTTTTCATCACTTTATCAAAATTACGCCAAAACAGGCACCGAATGAACACCAAACTATCTTTAGAAAGACAAAGCAACATGTTGTTTACATGTTTTTCTCTTTATTCCCGTGTGATCTTGTAGTTCTCCTGTGATGTGTCATGGGCACGAGCCGTCCGACGGAGCCAAACCGTGGCGCTGACTGACCGCGTCGCGTATGTGTGAATTGGCCATAAGTGTATTCAGCTGAACAATGTTGCATATTATCACATTAAGAACGGAACTTTCTTAATGCAACGGAAGTTTCCAGCATTAAAGATTAGAAAAATCTAAACATCATTCAAGGATGACAGATAGATGAAAAGATTCCAACCTTCACGACTTATAGCCCTGTCTGAAGGGCCACCACACACTCAAGGACACACTTCAATAAGTGGGGAATTGAGATCAGGCCTTGAAGAGTCTCTTTGCTTAACTGCTACAAGGAGACGGGTACTTCTGCCTCCCACAGTCAGCCAAAGTTGTGCTTGCTTGTTGAGGAGCTCAGGAGATTCTGCAGTAAACTGACTTAACCTGATATCTTTCTTTAAAGAAATCCTCTTGGTCCGTTTTCTACCGAAGCCATGACTTAGTGAGATGTTTATGGTTACTTTTTGTCATTTGATAGTTTCCACTAAATGATAATTGGAGCAGCTTCTGTTGTGCAGACTTTGTCTTCCTCTGTCTTTGGATATGTTTTTTGTCCAGTACTCAACTCTTCGGGCGTGCATGCTGTTTGTACGTTTTGTAAATTCCAGTTACTGAATGGTTTGTTGGAGTCAATACTTGTAGCAAGAAATCTAAATCTCTGTATGGTGCGGGCAAAACAGCCTGCCAGAGCTACATGGCTGATTCCTCTCCTTAACAAGACTCTGATTTATGCATCTCTCAGGATATATTTTATTCTCTCTAAGAGTTTTTATACAACATTATTTATGGGAAATGCTTCTAATCATGACCTGTACTTACTGTGACAGTGTGTCTCCTCCCTGCCTTATTCAGCTTGTTCAGCTGATACATGGAAACAAGAGAAATGAGATTCTTACCATGACTGTTGAGTTTCAATGAAATCTTCAATGATACTTTATATTTTATTGAGATGAGAACAGAAGGGTTTGTCTCGCAGAAAAGTCACCCGACGTGGGGCTGGAGAAAGTCTAACAAGGCTGTAATTAAAATGACAATGATGAGCTCTGATTGCCTCCCAAAAAGGAAACTGAATTGAACAGTGAGTAGCAGACAAAAAAAAGGGACAGTCAAAAGAGTCCTCAGCCTTTTTTTTTATTGTTATTCTGAGAGCATGCATATGCCACAGAGCAAGTGAGACATGGTAATAAGTGGTTTCCATTTCTAAAGTGAACGTCCTGAGTAACCCACCAGCCAGAATCTATTATCTCTTCACCTCCTTTCTCCTCGCTATATATTGATAGAATATTAAATGTGGGATTAAAGCCCTCGCTCTCACACCGCTGGCTTGATCTGCCAATTTCACGTTTTATTATCAGATCAGTACCGAAGAGGAGAAAAGCTTAGTTTTGGGCTTGAAGCAAAGTGAAAATATCGTGATGACAGGATTCTTATCTCACAGGAATATGTGATGTGCCCACAACCTGTAAGAAAGAAATGGATCGTAAATGGACTTCAGCTTGTATATCGCTTTTCTAGTCTTCTGACTACTCAAAGTGCTTTTACACCGCAGGTCACACCTACACATTCACACACTGATGGCAGAGGTTGTTATAGTGACACCATCAGAAGTAAGCAATCCCACTTGTACACATTCTTCTGCCGCTGACGAAGCAGTGGGAGCAACTTGAAACTTGGGGTTAAGTGTCTTGCCAAAGGAAACATCTGACATGTAGTCGCAGGATCGAACCCCCAACCTTCCGGTTAGACGACTGACTCTATCAACTGAGACACAGCCACCCAACTAGCAAGTAATGGGGTAACATTTGTGCCCAAGTGGCCAATTGAGAGGGATCACTGCATGTCATCCCTCACTCTCTCCTCAGCCGCCCGATCTAATAAAGGCAGAAATGGCCCAAAAATTAACTTTATAAAAACTTCTATATTATTTGATTGATCTTGGCATGTGATGTGGGAAGTGGACATGGCACACCCCTTGATCTGTCTCTACATGCTGATCCGTTGAGTCTTCTTCTAGTCCCCTGAGATGACCTTTCAGGGAGACGGCGGCCGCCTGTTGAGTTGAAGTGAGAATGTGCTGCACAGCGTTTTCCCCTAATAGTCTTCTCTGCTATGTTCTCACACTGCCATTGTCTGAATACTAAACCCAGGATTACAGCTGCCTCCACACCACCAGGTGAATCTAACAAAGATTGGACTCTGCAGTGGATAGAGTTATGTGCCAGACATTGAGACAGTTAGCTCTCCTTCTGTTGTCGCAATGCAAACAGACTGAAGGATTGAAGGAGGGGGAGGGGGGGTGATGAAGAGGAAACTTCAATCATATATTTCTTTGAGTTTGTTGAAGGATTTGTACCAATGCCCTCCTGCTGCATTTTTATGCATGAATCACATCAAATGAGTAAGATTATCCAGTGAAGGAGGAGAAGAAAATCTGCATCTTTAACAAGAGGAAGCGACACGGATTACCACAGAAACTCCATTTTTCTATTTACGTGTTTGGCACTGACTTTACACGCTCATCCAGGCAGGCTTACATCGAATAACAACAAGATAACAGTTTGCAGTAAAGCAGCAGGCTGTCATCACTAATTACTGTTGTTTATTAGGATGTGGAGCATTTACTTTCACAACTATGAACCTGTAAAGCAATTACAGGTTCTATATTACAAGAATAGGAAGCTGCTAGACAAGCTGAACGATTGTAAACATAAATATTTGAATATATTTAACCCATTTTTTTTTGGTCTATAGTCAGCAGATGTCTTCATTGGGAATTCCATCTTATTAACAAAAAGGTAGACTTCTTAAAATGCAATTATTTCCAGGGGCATGAGGCGTGACTTGTGTTATATTTATCATGTTCTTGACAGACTTTGCTTAATAATCAGTGCTGTGAATGCCAACTGATGAAACAGCCGGGCTGATGTGTTAATCCTCATTAACCTTTAACATATATATTCACAACATTTCTGCATGTGTAGACAGAAGAAGGAAGAAAAACTCTGGCACAGATCTCTCCGATTCATCAAGGTCACGTAACCGTTGAAATGTTTGCAGGAACAGAGTTTACATGTCTTGTAGTTGAACAACTTGTTTACTTCTTTCCCTGTCTTTCCTTCTTTGTTTGTCCGTTGCTCTGCCTGCTCTCAGGAGCAGCTTTGGTTTTTAATCTTTGACCCGAGTAAACAATGTGCTTCTGCGCTCTTTAAACCTCTGGTCTGTGGGTCTATATTTTCATCTCAATCACAGCAACTTTAAGAACATTAAGTATGAATGTTGTTACCCCTTGTATTCGTAAAAAGGTTGCAAAAACATTCAAATGCATAGAGTTGAATGGCAAAAAGCTTTTGTAGTTTTATAGCTGAATCAATGTTTTTTTACTTTCACATCTCTTCAAAATCTCTTCAAATAGCGATACGTACGATCACGGCTTTACCTTAGGTATGAAAATAGATTCATAAGTTGTGAAAAATTAGAACCATCACTACTTATATACTCCGATGCATCCTTTACTTTTGGAAGGACCCTAAACTGGTCCCAATGGGCAGGCCAGTAAGTTACTTTGTTATTGTGTTTGATTTTTTTTGTATGAATGTATAACAGGTAAATTGTAAAGAACTTTGTCAATTGTTAAATCCTGTTTATTTTCTAGTATACATAAAGCATTATTTTGAATTGTGGTGGTTGACCTAGAAAAATAAGTATTAAAAGCGTCCTCTGCGGAGCGTCAATAATACATTTTATAAATTCCACTGTGCAGTTAAAGTTATACTAAATGGAGGGAAGCATTACAAGTGTTGGATGAGCTCAGTTTGTAGAGCAGGCGCCCCAAGAACAGAAGGTACTGTCCTGGTTGTACTGGTTTCATGTCCGACTCCGACAGCCCCCACTCTCGCCTCACCATATGTACTGTCTCTCCAATCTAATAAAAGCCAAATATAAATGTATAGAAAAGTAAGGGCTGAAGGAAGAGGGGGAGGGGAAAGTCTAAGTGGCCTACTTATCCTCCAGCGTACCCTGGAAGTCTTATATTAGCGCTAAGTTCATTTACTGTCAAAGTCAAATTGGCTATATATAAGTGTTTGACTTCCACAGAAAGTCATTATAGATTATATAACATTGGCTGAAGAGACTATTTGTATGAATTTGTCTGACAGCTAAAGTCACACACACTATACATAACTCCAGCTGATGTATAGAGGCCATTAGCCAGATGCTTTTTAACCAGCTGTTTGGATGAATGCCAGCCTCGAGCAGTCTTTTCCCTTTCCCTCACGCTCATTCAGTTGTTATTTACAATGGAAAGGACATGTTTAGAAGAGTGGGCACCTTGGGACCTGTGAGTAATACTGAACACAGCAGGTTTGAATCATACGGAGGTCCCACAACACACATTTATTGTGCATTTGCTCTGCGGCGGTGAAAGGCCTCCATGGGTCCTTTTAAAAATCCAGCCACATAAAATGTTGACAATGAAATATCTCCCAAATCAAAACACCTTGTATTTCAGTGCGCTTGTTTGGTGCATTTGATTAGGGTTTTCCCCGTAAAACATCATGTGCAACTCCAGCTTATGGAAAACTGAAGTGTTATGCCTTCAATGCTTTCTATGTATTGGGTTTGAAAAAGGCAGGAAACTGTAACACATTCAAAATGCATTTGTTTGGTCCAGAGAAAGAAGGTGGTTTTAAGGCCCCCCCACACAGCTGTTTTGCGCCTCGCCCCTCGGTGTTTTCTTTCTACAGTTAAAGCAGGTATATGTTGAGTTTATATACTGAAATACATGTTGTCCAAGTACGTTCTAGTTAGATGTCTGAAAACTAAGAGGTGCCATCAAAGAAGCAACACATATCATTTCAATATATCCCTCCTCCTGTGTTTTCCAACTTAAGAGACAAGTTTATATTTGATATGTGTGCTGCAGCCGACAAAAAAAAAATGCAATTTAATTTAGCTTGTGCTTCAAGCAAAATAATTTGACTATTCTCAGAGGCATTTCATGACTAAATTTAATGCTCTCCAACATGAAACAACAAAAATACTATTATTATTCTGTGAAGGTTCAAATTAGCATTTTCATTTCCCTAACTTTTTTATCTCTTGCTATTTCCATTTGTTTTGCCAGAGGATGTTTTATTTCTGTTCCTTGAGTTAATTATTTAAACTAGTTTTCAGTGACACAGGGCTCTCTCGTGTGAGGCGAGGTGACTTTCCACAATAGTTTTATGGAAACTGTGCTTTCTTTTCGAGATACTCTTGTTTGTTTTCTAAAGAGAGGCATTCATGTTTCTTTTTAAAAAATTGAGTTGTAACGGAGTCGGTCTTTATCTTCTTTAAAAAGTTGTTATGATTTCCAGCTTTAAACTCAGCTGGCGCACTGGGGCAAATGTTGAGCCACACTCATTTCTTTCAGCATAACTCCCCTGTGTTTGTGTAACTCTGGAGCTCCCTGTCTGCAATGTGCGGTCTTATTGTATTATAGCTGTTCTCCACAGGGCTTATGTTTAACTGTTAACTGATTGAATGATTAAAAAATGTGTTTTGATATGTGTAAACAGCCAACAACTTGTTGATGCAGAAGAACTGTGTGACCCCCAATCCCCACATACTCTGTGCGCCCTGTGGTCTGTCAGCGGCACGGTTTTGCTCCATTGGACGGTGCGGGAGGCTTAGTAACTGTCCGTGCTTGCTCAGCTCTCTCTGGCGATCTCTGCATGGGGTGAAGCTGCATCCTAGTCAGCAGCGAAGTCTGCTCAGCCTGAGGGCAGGGACGACCTCAACAGATATCCAACCAACACAACCATCACCACAAATGTGGACACACACAGCTACACACACACACACACACACACACACACACACACACACACACACACACACACACACACACACACACACACACACACACACACACACACACACACACACACACACACACACACACACACACACACACAGATGTGCAAATGCTCATATCAAGAATAGGCACAACTAGCATGCACACAACCACTGTCACAGTCAGGGTCACGGGTTGTAACAGCGCTGATGCAGTTGGTACAAAGTGAGCCTCAGGCGATGAGCCCTGACCCTCAACAGATGACAGCTAAGTGTCACATTAAGTCCCAAAACATATGCAAAGCAACCAAAACATACGGGAAAAATTCAGCTGAATAAAACCAATGAAATCATCATTCACTGATTTTCTTTACTTACTAATGAATTGATTCATCTGGCCTTTCCCCCCAATGCATAAAGTGTAAAAGTCAAGGTCAGCATAAGTGACAGGCAATTGAAACCGTGATTGTAACTATCATTAATATGTACTATAAAAAACTAGGTTTAGGTTTAAGTATGTGATGTGTAAATATCTCCATCAGAATTTTTACAGTATAAGCCTAAATTATAGGTTCTTTTAACATGACTTGTGTTACCCACAGTCCAAAGACATGTTTGTCAGGTTAATATATGACTCTAAATTGCTCGTAGGTGTGAATGTGAGGGCGGCTCGTCGTTGTATGTCAGCCTTGTGATTGACTGGGGAACAGTTGAAGGAGTACACCGCCTCTTGCCCAATGGCAGCTGGGATCGGCTCCAGCTCCCCGGCGACCCCAAACGGGAAAAGCTGTATAGATAATGGATGGATGGATGACTTGTGTTAGCATAGCTAAAGTGGCATTGTTGTCTGCTTTCAGGTATCCCCTTAAGCTAAAGAGATAGCCTACATCACATTTGTACCCAAAGCAAAGCATAGAATATGTAGGAAATGTACAGAGTTATAAAGTTGTCAATGTCTTCAGTACTCAGCATGAAATCAGTTTGCCCATTGCTAACATATCAAGTTCAACGGGAAGAATGTCCAATAGAAACTCGCTTCTCAAGAGACAAGGAGCATATCCCCAAAAAGTGGCATATCAGACACTACTGTAGCAGAGGTGGACAAACTTCCCTTAATATATCGATTGTCCTCTTGTATACTGGGACAAGCTAAGGACAGTAAGTAAAAAGCTTTATTCATATATTGAGCTGTAACCTTAGCTGGGCTAAACTGTGCATGCTGAATGTTTAGGGGCCAAGTAGATGGTCTTGGTGTGGAACATCATGAATGTGGGACACAGGCTTAAATTAACTGAAGACTCCTGTCCAAGCAAACATCAGAGAGGGATCACAATGGGAAAAATAGATCAGTTAAAAGTGTCTTTTGATGGAGAAAAAGAAACAAAAAATTCCTCACAAATGGCTGTGGTCAGCATAGAACAAATGTTGAATAATTGTTTCCATTCATGAAACCACACAGAGACAAAACTTTTCCTTATTTTGTGGGTTACTCAGGGATCCGAGTGGTACTGTGATCTAAACTCTGCAAACTCTGTTCCACTCCCCTCGTCACATATTAGAGTAACATATGATCAATGACTGTTTAGTTTAATGGCCTGGATTCTCTCTCTGTTCGACAGAAATCAGACAGTTTAGTCACAGTCGGCTGCTGTTTGAGCACAGAGCAAACAGAAAACGAAATGAAAGATGACCTGTTACATCCGTCCTGGCTGTCACCCCATGACAACACGCCTGTCAGCGTGCGATGTGCCGCACACAAAACTCCCTGTTGCTTGTTAATGAGTGGCTCACTCATCAATTACAAAGCAACACATGCTGAGCTTAGCTACCACTGCTGCTGAATGCCAGTCAGAATCCAGCATCGCTACAAAGAAAAAGAAGAGACATGGATAAAAAAATAATAGGACGCAGTGAGTCACACAGTAAAAAGGCATGGTATAAAAAGACAGGATGTCACTGGCCAGTTATGAGACGGAGAATTAAAGCTGCCGTTAGAGCAGACAGTCATGTGAGACACAAGAAAACAATATTCAGTTTTTTTCTCTTTTTGTCGGATGTTATGTTGACAAAAGGAGTTCAGTCATGTCAGTTTTGTAATGTAAGTAATACAAGGCAAAATGCAGAATTTGCTAAATTAAGCTGTCATATCGAGTAGGGTCCACAAACAACCTTCACAACAAATTTATTGATATTAGAAAATGTAATTTTTACTTTTGAAAACTTCAGTACAAAGGATGTATTGAATAATTGAAGTGATATATGTGTTCACATACAAATCATGGGTTAAAACAGCGCTAAAATTGGCTGAATTGTAAAAGGTATGAGTGGTAAGGTGAAGAGCCGTTTGGGAGCCGAAAGAGCCGGCTCTTCTTCTTGAGCCGACTCTTCATGTGAGGGGGCTGAAGACCTCCCTGCAGGCTTCAGTCTGTCCCCACTCTCTCTCTCTCCTCAATTTTCCGACTCTATCCACTGTCCTATCTCTAAATAAAGGCTAACAAACCTTTAAGAAAAAGCTGTCGTACTTTTTTTGCTGAGAATCTGTTATTGCAATCAAAAAAAATGGTCCAAAGGTGAAGATCATCAAGACATTTTGAAGAAACAAATGTAAGAACAAATGGTTTAAAAGATAGGCCTACTGTATGGGCAACATCTACTTGATGTATCTCTGAATGTTCTCTTTTAGGTTGTAGGCATGATCTCATTTGACACATGAAAGTTTCAGTATCATTTAGTCTCTCTATAGCCCCGACAGAGTACCTAGTGATGTCCTGGACGTGTATAAACTCTGCTGCTGGTTTCCATTACATTTGATGGTGTTTATAATCAAGATGAATCTTTTTCTATTTGTCATGGCGAGGGAATGGCTGAGCAGAAGACGACGTAAGATAATCCTTGCAGTCTGTCTCTACGTCTATTAGGAATATACACCCTTCAATCAGAGTTTGTTGACAGTTAAAAGTTAGGTAGATATGTGCGACTCAAAACTTTTCAGCATTATGATGGAAGTATTTCCCCTCTGTAGATTTAATTCAACATTAGACGGCTTGCCAAAGTTATGGAGGTATAAAGTTTTTATGGTATTCTTCAGGGGCCTGTTTTTTTCTGCTGTATCTTAACATATTCAGCCCTCTGCCTCCTCACGGAAGCCGAGTCGGAGAAGTCCAACTTTTTAGAGCTATGCTTTACTGTGGCTTAACTGTTCTTTTGTGATCACTTTATAAGCACAATTATATGGAAAGGCGTGCTCAGGGGGATTGTAATGGCTACTCCTGCATATTAAATGCATCTGTTTTTTAAGCTCCCTGCAATGCTTTCACTTTTTACTCTCTTGAATCAGCAATAAAGACAAACAGCAGAGAATATCGCAGCATTTCTATTGTGCTACTTGTCCAAACTATGACCCTTCCACAGTGTTAAATCTGCCTTGTCATACAAAGCTGCTTGTTAAGGATTATTAGAATACACAGTCGCTAATAGCTACAAAGAAGGAGGCTCTTTGACATGACACTGCTGTGTGTGTGTGTGTGTGTGTGTGTGTGTGTGTCTCTGTATTTTTGTCATTGGAGCTGTTTTTTTACCCAGCATCCTTATGCCCTCCCTTGTGGTTTTCAGGAGTACTTCAGCTTCTGCGGGTCTCATCTATCCATATCTGAGTTTGTGTGAGTGGCTGTGCGTGTGTGTAAGAGTGTTCGTTACCCATCCATTCCCTCCAGAAGGTGATTAATGGTAAGTGATGCCAGAGGCATTATCCTGATCATGACAAAGCAACACGACACCTTCATCCTCCAAATGAGCTCTCCGACCAGTGTGTGTGTGTGTGTGCATGCTAAGCTGCCGCAAGAGTGGGAAAAAGGACGGAACGATACATAAAAGGTGCAAGAAGAAGGTTCATTGTACTACATGAAGACAGAGGAGGAGACAGAGGAATTTGTTTTAATTGGGCAAGACTACATTTAAAAAAATAACAGAACATACAGTAAGAAGAACAAGATCAGAACAAGTGAAAGACAAGTCAGAGGGACAAACCTACAAGTTTATTGAGGGTAGAGTTACAAAAAATGTACTCTAGTAAATATAAAGTTACTGACCACTGAATTGTTCCAGATAAAAGAAAGTGTTTTCTCCCTTGAAAACCATTGAAAAAAGTGCCAACGTCTTAAATTCAAGGTGTAGACTTTTAAATGTCAATACACGTTAACAATAGTAAATGTGCCAATTTTTGTATTGTGAGTGTGCCACTCATTACTGAAGCCAGCTGTCACACCAGGGGGAGACACGGTGATCGTGGAACGAAGTTGGTCAAAATTCGCAATGTAAGATCGCCAAACTATAGCAGACGATCTGCACCTGCACATTCTCTGAAGGTGTAGGGAATCAAAGAGAGAGAGAGACTTCCTCTTTTAAGTTTCTCCTTTAATGAAGGAATTGTTGGACAAGCAAGATGTACGTGAAACTTAAGAAGGAAAGATGTGCTGCTGTGAGCGAGGCAGGCAAGGTGTGAATGTAGATATGAAAACTGCAGGGAAGTGAGGTCAGCAAATTAAAGTTGTTTGTGTGTAAACACTAGTTGGAGAATAAAGCACAATGAACTTAATATATATTTGTACATTATAAAAGCATGATGTTCTCGTTTGTTTTTTGATATATTATATGTATACATATCCATGTGCATGTTGTGCAATCCATGTGCAAGGATTTGCAAACTGTGTACACAGTGTTGTCATCTGTGGTGATGGAATTGCGTTGCAAATGTATGCACACAGTTTATGAAATTCCGCCGACATTATATACAGGAAATGTTTTACATGATTAGCCCTTTCCTCCCTGATTGGTCAGAAACTAAACACATATTTAGCCAATCCGTTGCATCGCAAAACTGCATTGCAAAGACTCCTTAAAGTGCTGTGCTCTTCACAAAGTAAATTTAACTCTCCACAAGCTAAAAAGAAAGAGAGGCATCTGTGAGCAACAAGGAACGAGCCGCAGATGGTCGGATGAAGACGGAGTAGTTAAGTTCCATAATAAACGATGTAAACAGAGGGGGAGACACAGAGACTGAACGCCGTACTGTGACCAGAAGCTATTTTTTCCAGGTATCAGACAGTAATTAGGGAGCAGCATCAGGTAATTAGAAAGCCTCTGGCTGATGAATGATACACTGCTATCACCTGGATGGGATTAACAGCGACGACCCGGAGATGAGTGTGTGGGATCTCGTCTTTCATACCTTCTAGCACTGAGGAGAATGTCAGAGATGAAACCCTTTAATGCCATTAGGACTCTATTGTGAGGTCCAAAACAGATAAAGAGGGGGCATTTTGACGTGTGTGATTGGTTACCTTTAACATTTAGACTTGAATTGTTATGGTTAAAGACCAGGATGATTCCAATATTACAACATCATGTCTTGTTTTGTATACACAGTTTAATGATAATGTGCTGGGGGAGAAAGTGGAAAGTTAAATGACACCAACCATTTGACCCAAATGCCACTCAGACATGATTTCTTATTGACTTCAACTTCAATTTTTTTGTTCCAAAGCCAGCCAGGTGAAAACAAGAAACATGTAGAAAACACAGGCGCATCGATTCAGACATTACTCACATAGAAACAGTCAATATATAAATACTAGAGTTCATCAAGTAACAACGGGAAACTGGGAATATAACAAAACCATCCATAAAATCATCATAAAAACCAAAATAAAACCAAAGTCATCAGGGTCATCATCAGAGTTCAGCAGCGTGATACCTTGAGTAATAAAATAATCTTTCAACCTTTTGGACTTAATATTTGGTCATCTGTATCTCCTGCCTGAGGGGGGAAGTTTGAACTCACCAAAGAGAGGATGTGGAGGACTCCGTAAGATATCTTAAGCCTTAGCTGTTTCTCTCTTACTCACGGTTAGATACAGAGCAGCCAATTTAAACCCAGTGGTCTTAGTGGTAACTTTAATGATTTGTTGCAATCTATTCTTGCGATCACCAAACCAGGTGATGAAGCCAAAGGTAAGGACAGACTCTACCGTGGAAGTTGTAGAAAAGTGTCATCAGTTTACTGCACACACCAAACCTGTTCAGCTTGAAAGTAAAGACGTTGCTGTGCTTTACGACAGACAGCTTCTGTGTTTCCATTGAATGTTAGCCTGTTACACCCAGGTACTTGAACTTGTTCAACAGTCTGTCCCTTAATATGTTTGGATTGGTGGTTTTCATTTCCTTAAAGAATCCAAGTTATGGACTGTGATTATTGACTGTTGTGTTTTTAAAAGGACCCAACATCATAACTGTTCCTACGGGGCACTGCGAGGCTCAGGTAAAAATAAGGTTGTAGTAGTTAAAGTAGTAGTACATTTGTAAATCCATATCCAAATCCACATATCTTGTGCACAGTTTTTAATCCATGTGCAAGGGTTTGCAAACTGTGCACACAGTTTTGCAAGCTGTGTTGATGGAATTGCAATGCAAATCTGTGCGCACAGTTTATGAAATCCTGCCTATAGTTTGTAAAACTGTGCACAGAGTTTTCAAAGCTGTACGCAAGGTTTACAAAGCTGTGCGCACGGTTTAGGAAACTGTGCACACAGCTTTGTAAACTGAGCAAATATGTTTCGTACAAGTTTGCAGAAAGAATCTGCAAATGGCTTTAAATTGTTTTCTTACCCGAGCCTTGTGGCCTCAGTATGATCCGAACAATAACCAACACAGAAAACAACCTCAGACCCCATCAACAATCAACTAGTGAGGATTGATCCTCTGGGATAGACAACCATTATTACTGGGCTTAGGGTGAAGCAGCAGAAATCCAATACCTGATGTCGGAAATGGCCAAGAAATGCTCCTTCCATAGCTGGAAATAGTTTTGAGACCAATTAGAAATTTGAGATGCAGAATGGAGCTGAAGTTGAGAAATAAGATCCTTGCCTGGAATAGATGTTTCCATTTAGATGCAGATCTATTTTATAGATCAGATAAAAGCTAAATTGTCAACCAATGATTGCTGATGGGTTCAACATTTTACTGACCACACACACTGCAGACAGTTTCATCAGAGCCAGCGGGGGTGAGCAGCGATGTGTGTGTATGTGGAGCTCCCGCTGTGCTTTGCTTCCACAACGCCGAAAATGCAATGTGAATCCATAGACTGGGACACCAATATTACACAGTCGCGGAATCAACATGAATGTGCAAAGATGTGATGATGGCTGAGCTTAGTCACGGCAGTTGTATGAAAAAAGCAGCCTGAAAAGAGCTCGAGTGAAGATATCTGTTTACTGTTATCACTCAAAGTATGATGCACACTGGTGAGTAACACTGTCCTCATCTCAAGTCTTAAATATGTTGAAAACATTTTTTGGAAGATGCAAAATTTCCAAGAAAGATAATTTTCCCACTATTTTCCTCACTGCCATGTCTCTGTTAAAAATTGGATCTCTACCACAGGATGGTAGTAGAGAAACAGTAATATGACTTCTCGGTTAAAGTTTAGATTTGGGTTCACTTTATTTAATTGCATAACACCGTATGCATTCATCCAAACATGTTAAATTTTTTTCAATTTTACAAAGATCGACATTCATACACAAAAGGATCCATCTGACACACACTGGAGACTTGTTAGCCTTTGCTTGCCTGCAGTGGAATTTCCATCATCCCTACAGGGTCTCAAAAAACTGGGGCAGTATTAAATATGCAGAATTCCCGGTGATGTGAATTCCCATCGGCACCAGGGACCGAGGATTTCATTGCAGCAGCAGTCCAACCTCTGACAGCCAAAATACCCGAGCATAATGCCAGTCCGTACGGGTCGCCCACACTGACATGACACAACTGCCTCTGGCTGTCACACAGCCCACTTAGTATTACTGAATAGAATTGCCTCCTGTTAAGGTATGCCATGAGGTTTTTGCAGCAGGGTTTTCACATTTGGAAGGTGGAATCCATCAACTGCAAAGTTACACTTAAGAAATTCAGCTGCCTGAAACCTTAATGCTTAGGTATTCAGGGTCTGCCCCGCGGGCCTGAAGTCTGGGATGATTTGTGCAGGATTTATGCAAATTCACTCAGACAGCATGTCCAACATTTCTGCAGACCCGTGGTAGTGGCTGAAGAGTGTCCGTAAACAGAGGGGGAGACTCGCCGAGGCAACTTGTTCTGCTGGGTTTTTAATGTTAACAGTGCTAAGGGAAGTTTTCAGATATATCAGGAAAGAAGAAAATAGTGTACATTTCCTATCTGCCAGATTGAAAGTGTATCCTAGATTGATAACCTGTGTGAGAAAATAAACTGTATGGTTTACTGAAGTTAATAGATTTAAGTATTTACCTGAATATTCCTAAACATTTTGATATAAGAAAGGAAACACACTGTTTTAAGAGTTCCTTCTTCATCTCAACAAAAAGTTCAGTTTTTCAATGAAAGTTGCCTGAAGAGCTTCCTAAATGCTTTACTTGGGTCACTCATCAATGCCAGTCATATCAGTTTCATGGCTTGAGGCATATTTCAACAACTGATCCTCAATAAAAGTGTCTGAAAGCTTCTCGTAATGTTGATCTAAATATATACACTACAGTATGAATGTGTGTTTGCTAACTGTATCAGCAGGAGAGGCAGGTATATAAAGTGTTTTTCCATCTTTTGGGTGTCAGTTGGACCCAACTATAGACTGATTGATTGATCAATAACTGGAAAGTGTGGGAAGAGATATGGGGGTAGTGTTGGAGTGTTTGGGGGTGAGGCAAACAGAGTGATTGATAATACATAAGCCAGAGTGGAAAGGAGCGAGAGAGGGGGAGTAAGAAAGCCAAAGAGAATGGAGGCTGAGGATTGATTGACATTTTGTAAGAGACAAGCTAAAAGCCAGGAGATGCATGACAACAAAAAAAAATGATTGGAAGGCAAGAGAGGGCAGTGATGGATTGAGGAATATTACTTTGAGAGGATGAGAGACAGCGAGATGGCGGGTTGTGAATATTGAGGGACAGTGGATAGGCCTGCTTTTTATTCACCTATGATTGATTACGCTGTGTTTTAACAGGGCTAGGTTTGAGGGAGGAAAATCCTATATTTACTCAACATATGTGCTGCACTTTGTTATTCTCCTCTGCTGCAGACAACCAGACCTGCATCAAAACTTTGGTGTGTATTAGAAGGCGACGTCGTGTTTGGGTAATAACTGAAGAGGAATACAGGGGTTGTCAATCAGTATGTCAACATCAGGTTAGGGTTATAGATGAGGCCATTGAGTTCCACTGCCCTTTCTCCTATATACAATCAGTGGAGAATCGATTTATTGAAGGAAGTCTGACCTTATGTGGCGGTATGCCCACTTCAACTAGTTACTATTAGACCTTATTAAAGTTGACCAATTGTGTCACAAACCAAACAATCGACCAACAAGTAAGCAAGCAGCAAACTGGTTATGTGTCAGACAGTGAAAACATGACAAATTCATCGCTCTGTACATTTCGTAACTTCTTAGAATTTTATGACGTATTTTGTGGGCAGAGCCCGAATGATTGCAGAAAGTTAGTGGCTTGCCGGACAATTTACATTGGAAAGTTCTGAACCATTTGGACGCCTTTTCCAATTATTTTAATTGTTTGGCAGCTGAAGACAAGTTGTCTTACAATGGCAGGCAAACCCTTAGCAATGTGGTGAGGTTTCCTGATCTGTACTCTCTGTCGGCTCGAGGGGGTTAAGGATCCAAATAAATGACCAAAGTAACAGAGGCTGGACCACTTAAGGCATACAAGTCTTGTGATACATACAATTTTGTGCTTTGCGTTCATGTCCAGGACATTGAATACAGAGATTTGTCAGATGTTTTATTGTGTAATATAAACCAACGTACTGCCTAGCCAGGGGCAAGGGCAAGGGCATGAGACACAACAATGCAAATCAACTCTTCAACTATTGTTTTCTAAACAAATGGGGGGCATTTTTCTTCGCAGCCCTTTTCTGACATTCAACAGTACAACAAGTCATTTGTTCAGGGATCTGCTTCTCTGTGTTGTTTTGCATTAACGCTGTTATTCTGCAACCACTTTGCGGACACAACTGCTGTGACATAACCATGTAGAAAGTATGTTTATTTTAAAGCCATTATCAGCCAATACTATTTGCATACTGATAATATCATACATTCCTAATAGTCATTATATAACCAGCTTGAAGTGGCTTTAGAGTCAGTGATTCCTCCAGGTGTCAGAGCTCAACAGCACAGAGCGTGTTTAGAGGGGAATCCATTTGTCAGCCCACCCACAAATGATGGATTCTCCCTGACCCTGTGTCTACCTGCTCTGTAGGTGGATATCTGCGGCCATAAACTAACCGCAGGTCGGCTGCCACCTTATGCGTTCTCAGACTCTGAACCATATCCTCTGCAGCCACAGCAGTCTTACTTGCACAAACAGCCAGCCAGCCCCACTCTGAAGGCTTATTACTGTGGATTTGTGAAGGCTCTCTTTCACTTATTGCGCTCACTGATTGCTTAAAAGAACATGGTGGTTTTGTTTTATTCCTGTTGACATTTATGCAAATCAAGTCATGGCAAAAAACATACTGCTTAACAGAGTTGTGTGCGGCAAACAGCACCTTCATTACGCAGCGTGCCAAGCACAAATTACTTCAGCTTTAAGACTAATCCACGAAGGCTGGCACCCATAAACCCCTTTGTAATTGAAGCATTCGCTGATTTAGTCAGACATGCCGGCCATGATGCCTGCAAATTACAAACACAATAGCAGTCATTTTGAATGGTCATACTCAGACAGCTCCTACACCACCTCTCAGGGCTAATGCTCCCGTTGTCTTAGCTGAAGTACCGGAGAACTGGCTATGATTTTGTTTTGCGGGGATTGGGCTACAAATAAATAGTCTATCTGCCAAAAAAATTAAATTTAAAAATTTGCATTTATGTGAAGGTAGCAGGTGCAAAGAGGCTTTGTTTTCTGTCCAGGACTGTTAGGCAGCTTTCATCTCAGAGTGCCAAATTGCTGCATGATCTGCACGGCTTTCTGATTTAATTGTGTTGGTGATACAGAATGCTTGTGGGTGATTGTGGCCTGAGTGATTATGCCAGCATGAGTGGATATCATAAACACATAAAGGCTTTTACATCTGCTATCTTTGGGTCCTTAAATGACTTTTTAATCAACTGCTTCCATTCGAAGCATACACACACTTTGTATTCAGTGACTCATTTATCCACCAACAACCAGCACTTCCTCTCACTCTTGTACAGCACATTGCATATTTAAGGAAGCAGGTTCCCTGCCAAAAAACATGGGAATTCCTGCATTTTAAAACCAAGGACCTATGTTAGCTATTTTAGAAATAAGAAAAATAGGTTTTGTTCCAGTATATTGCTTTAGTCAGCAGCTGTGAAACAGAATATTTTACAGCACTTAGAGCCTAATAGAGCGAATGATCCTAATCAAGGAATGTCAATTTGAAGTGTTGTTTTTGCCAATGTTTTGAGAGTTTGAAATTGGTTACTGTCTTACAGCACATCCCAAAGGAGTATTATAGAAGCAAACTTATTAATTAGGCTTTACTTTCCAACGCTGTTCATCTGTTAGACAGCTCTCTTCAAAACCATCAGACTGAAGTGACCAAAACACCAGAGTTTGTTTGACTTGTGATTTCAAGGGTTACCTTCGATACAACATAATTGAAATAACCAATCAAGGCAGCAGTAGAGCAGCTACTATGATCAGTAGAGGTGGGGGAAAAACCGATACAGCAAAGTATCGCAATATTTTGTGTGGCGATATTATATCGATTCATGGCCGCCAAGTATTGATATTTTATTTTATTATATATATATATCTTTTTTATTTCATTTTTTTTATTTGTTGCAAGACAAGAGACAATTCACTTAGGATAAAACACAAGAGACAATCACAGTGAGGACAGGCCAGAAAAGGGGTATATTTTACGTGTGCGTGTGTGTGTGTGTGTGTGTGTGTGTGTGTGTGTGTGTGTGTGTGTGTGTGTGTGTGTGAGAGAGAGAGAGTAATTAAGTGTTTAATAGACTTTCTGGTGAGGGGTATGAAAATAAATCATGTTCAAGTTGGATTAGACTGAAATACCAACAGTTCAGATTGTGACGTTATTGTAGCCTATTACAGGCTTTTAGTTTTATCACAGTGTTGGTCAGAAAAAAAATTGAGCCACTACAGAAAGTATGCTCTGATTGTTGTTTGCTTTGTTTGTAATGTATATTTTTATTTTACTTTTAAAATATGTTTGAAATGTAAAAAGTGACATGTTTTACCTCAACAGTTATTTTCCTTACAGGAGTGATTGTTTTGTAGTCAGAATTAGTTTTTAAGTGGTAAAAAGAGCTCTTTGAGTGGACGTTATAGGGAACAGCAGTCACTGCTGGCTGATTCAATGGATTTAAACAATCCCAAAATTTTTCTGCAACCATCGGTGAGTTATACCCCAAAACATGTCTGAGAGTTGAACATGAAGCTTATTAGGTTCATACAGACACTCCGTGTTTTCAAAGGCACTTTCAGATCTACACCACAGTGGCAGAGCAGAAGCTTATTTAATGATGTGGATTGACCTTGTCAAGAACAAATGTTTCAAACCTCACCCTGTAGAAGCACCAGCAGAAGCTGAAGCATGAACATTGATTTGAAGCATGAGGATTGGGTTTGATCTGGTATCAATAGTGTTCAGACTTTGTGTAGAACTTTATAGAACAATAAAAAAAACACCCTCTCCCTTTCTTCTCCTCCTCATTCTATTTTTTTCACCCTCTGTTGTTTCGACTCCACATTCCCTTTTACTCCGGTCCAAGCCCTGCTAACCTGCTGTGACATTTTATTGCTCTTGAAAATAATTTAAATTCACACACACATGCACACACACAGGCACACTCAGGCGAGGAGGGCTGAAGAGAGAGTGACATTTGCAAACACCATGGGGCTGCTAACCTGGAAGGTGTGAGGTGATGTGGCTAAATTTGTGGCCTCAAGTTTAAAGTCAGAGCCATTAACCCTTTCTGCAACGCAGTTTAGACTGAGACCTACCACTGTGAGTGTGTGAGGGATCTAGTGTGACACAGAGAGATATGTCACACAATAATAGCTTATAAGGCTGAAGAGATACTTGCTTTTAACTATCAAAAGCTATCAAAGCATTTCACATGATTGCTGCCTCATTTCGACTGGACCAGTCTGGTGCTTGGCTGTGCACATCCTCAGAAATGAATGCATTTATTAATGTGTATAATTGCCACTGCACAGCGACAAACATGCCTGTCAAACTAGCTGGCAATAGATAAGTTTCATTTCAGAAGTCAATGAACAGAGTAAAATGTTGGACAAACTGAGTGGGGACGGTGCCAAGCGTATGGTTTATCTATTAGTCCTCATTCCCCAAAGCTGATCTGATGTTCCTGTTGATTATTAAAGTCACTTTTATATCAATTCTGATCCCACATCCCTTCAACCCTTCTTCCCTTGATCCTTTCCTCAATCCCTTCATCCCACATTCCTCAAACCTTACCTCCATCCCTCCATCGCAAAATTCCTCGACCTTTACCCTCATCCGACATCCCTTGACCCTTACCTTCATCCCCTCATCTCACATCCCTTGACCCTTGTCTTCATCCCACATTCCCTCAACCCTTACCTTGATCATTTGAACTTTAAACTCTTCTTCCCTTGACCCTGACCATGATCACTTCATCTCTTCATCTCCATCCCTTTATTTTTACCTGCATCCCTTGACCTTTACCCTAAGTCCTTGATCTCTACCTTCATCTGTCAATCCTTACCCTCATCCCTCGACCCTTACCTTGAGACCGTCATCCCTTCATCCTTACCTACACCCAATATTCCCTCAATCCTTACCATCATCCCTTCACCCCCCTTTCTCAACCCTTACCTCCCTCTGTTCATCCCTTGACCATTACCTTCATTCCTTCATCTCGGCCCTTACCCTTAGCCCTTCAATCCTTAACCTCATCCCTTCATCCCACATCCCACATGCTACTATACAGTCAATCTATGAAGTAAATTATAGATTTTTATACTGCTCAACATTTGCTGATGTCCACACTGATTTTAATTACTCCCATGAGTGATGTGTTAATCTTTTTATAGCATCTCGACTTCTGCTGTAGGACTGAATCTGCTTTGTGATGTTGATAAAGAACTGTTAAATTGAGCTGATATCGAACGACAAAGAGTGGAGACCGAGAGAATGAGGGGATAAATGAGGTTGAGAAAGACGGAAAGTGTGTGTATGAATACGTTTTTATCGGTGTGTATGTGTGTGTGTGAGAGAGAGCAAGTAGGGTCGGTCGAAGAGATTGGAGCTGAATATGAACATTAGTGCAGCAATCAATGAAAGCATCTTGAGTACTGGGCTCTAAAGGCAATTATTCCCACTCATACCTGAGAAAAGAAAATCAATATGTATGAGACTTTTCTCAATGGAGAATGTACCAGAGGACACGTACACACACATACACCCGACACACACACACCTCAAGTTGAGCAGCAGAGAATGAACCAAACAGGCCAAAAACAAAGTCATTTTGCATTAGGAAGCTATGGACAAACACACACACACACACACACACACACACACACACACACACACACACACACACACACACACACACACACACACACACACACACACACACACACACACACACACACACACACACACACACAACAAAACATGTGGTAAAACACAAATAATATCACACACAGCAGAGTTTTTGCAGCAGACTTGTAGACACACAAAAACACAAATCCCTTCAGCTATAAATCCATACATGCACATAAAAAAGGGTTGGGACATGCTTCCGACTGACCATACAAGAATAAACACACACACAGCGGCACCTTGAGGCTCAGAGGTGTTTAAGAGAGATAGAGATGATCCGAGCTGCTAACAGGAATACTGGAAGGCTTGCAAGAAGCAGAGCCGGATACAATGTGTGTTTGTGTACAGTACAATATGAGGGGATTCCCTTGTGTTTTTGTGTTAGTGCGAACAGGCTTTGTTTCTGGTCAGAGCTGAAAGTGTACACAGATTGTTTTAGACGCAGAGAAAAGAAGCTGAAAGTGGATCACTATTGCAAGCGTTTCAGAGAAATCTGTCCTCACTGTGAACACAAATCTTTGTGTAGATGAGGATTTATGAGTGACAATGACGCAGCAAAACATTCTTATGTACAGATTCGATCTCCGCCTCATCTGAGCTTGTTGTGTTTATGAGTTCTTGCACAAAGACAAGGGCAGTGGCTACAAAACCAAGTGTACAGGTCCATGCAAGAGCAGCTTATGCTTCTTTACCTCCAGTGTTTTGTTTCCCCTCCAGCAGCATATAGCAGATCAATTACATTTTCAACTTTATGGTAAACCAGAGACTTCTTAACTGTCTTTCATTTTGATGGACACGGTTGTAAAAAATAACACCATGAAGTTTTAATATCCATCATTTACATGAATCTAATGAGGCTATCACTGGATCAGTCTCTCAACCAACAATGAAATCATTATCTGCTTCAGTCCCCCGTCTGTGTTAGATTAAAACTGAACACCTTCCATAAACAGTAGTCTAACCTTTAGCACTTCTCACTGTGGAGCTACAGTCATAGTTTATATGGCTATCATTAGCATTCATTAGCTTATGCAAATCAAACTACTTAGTTACTGTGTTGTGTGTATGCTAGCAGAAGTATGCTAGTGAATTGGCTCTTAGCGGGAGTTGGTTAGCTCCAGCAGTAGTCACTGTCCACCTGAGACAGAAAAGTTGAGATGAATAGCAGTTTGCTGTCAAATGCAGATTGAAATACAACACATCTGTGATGGGGACAAACCAAGTGGCATCCTCCTGTGTTGACAAATAAAGACAATGTGGAAGTGAAGAGGCCTGCAGTTCATTGAGTGTCCACTTGAGGCTGGCTGCAAAAACCCTGACAGTCAAATGCACACCCATTAAAACAATGTCTTTCTTTTACAGCAGAAATTAACATGTTGCCTAGTTAAAAAGACAAAAGCTCATCTACCGACACTGTTCAGGGGGTAAACATTTTTAAATAACTTGTCTTTTTTGACTTTATAAGGCATAAGAGTTATTCATAATAAGGTGCCTGGTTTACCTGATGGGCAGGTGTAGCAGTTTGTCAGGAGGCTTAAAACCTGCCTCAGCTCTTAGCCTGGAATTGGGTTAAGTTGAGAGACTGGATTTCCAACGTCATCGTCGGGGACTTCCAAAGCCCTCTCCAGTAACCAATGGGTGACGTTACTGAGGCTTTGTCCCAAAGTGATTCAGACTGAAGCGGCTTCTCCAGCCAGTCTATCCTTTAGGCCGAAAGATGTTGTTGCTGTGTGTCAATTTTTGGCATTTTAATCATTATTGTAACTTTGTGCAGGATTTTACCCCTTTAAAAGACCCCGACAATGGTGGCAGATCGTTCGCAGTTTTCTATTCTGTCAGTCATTTTATTTAAATTAATTATTTAAAAGATACAGCCTCATCCGACACTGACCTGCAGGAAGCTGTTACTGTACCAGTATTGAATACTACTTAATCTAAATAGTCAATGATATCCCTGTTGGTCTTTGCTTTTCTAGTTCATATAAAGGCATCAGTCGTATAATTTTCAGTGTTTCATAACAAGCTAAAAAGTCCTCCCAGGAACTTTATTAAATTACTAATTCTCTTGTCTCTTAAGCCCACCTTAATGTTGGCCTCCAATTAAATGAAGCACCCTGGCTTTCTAGGGAGAAGATTTTCTGCAAAAAAATGAACTAATTTCCAGGTTGAAACCCAGGGCATCTTCACAGGCAGAAGAAAACCCGTACTAATACCTTGTCCTTGTACTTATGCAAGAACTTCACAAACTTTATTCTGCAGCTCTTTCATTTTCAGTGGCACTGACTCATGAGCATGAGCGGCTCATTTGGAGTTATTGCTTCATTTTCTGAATCCATCTCTCTCTGTCTGTTCAATGTCTGTCAGATTTATGAGTATGATTCTTTCTTTATTATTGTTCGCTAGTATGGATATTGATAAAAACCCTTGGCCAGAACTAGGCGGACGGAAATCAGAGTGACATTTAGGTAGAGAGAGACTACGATGATAAATGCTCTGCCAGGGTCTCACATTTCAGTCACCTGAAAAGATGATTGTTTCTGGTTGACATTTGGAGGCCGATGCAGAGACCAAAATGCAGAATAAATCTCTTTCCATTTCTTCTGTCTTGCATTTTATATTTGTTCAGTCATACACATGTTCTGGTTTATTTTAACTTAAATGTATGGGATTTCTGCCAGAAAGTTGCAGATCGATTCAACAGGGAAAACAAGCCCTTAAGAGCGGACAGAAAAGCTCCACTATCTGGACAAAAAGCTTCTTCTAAACATCACAATGTGGTCTTGACTTAGAGGGCGTGTGCATTGAGGGGAAATGATGGAGACAGACAGAAAGAAGCGCTATGAGAGGCACACGGACAGAGGAAAGAGTACGAGACATTTAAAGAGATTACATTATTATCATTGACCTTCAGGACGCCTGCCAAAGGTTGGATGCGTCATAAAGGCTCCAGTCAACGTGGGAAAGATGAACTTATCCCGTGGGAGATTAACTTGTTTCTCACTCTTCTCACCGTGACTCACCGTTTTATTTGAATTATTCTTATAGAGGCTCCGCCTTTTCTCCCTGATCGTCCCTGTGCTCCTCTCAAATACGCACCAGAAATATTGCACCTGAATGGAGGTGAATTAGTTTTGGTTAGGCTGAAATAAAAGTAACACTTTCACACCACAGATTCACAGGCTTTCTCGCTCATGTTCAAGTCTCAGGCTGTGCTCGTTTTTCATCCCTAAAACTCCTACAAGCTGACAACAGATTAAATGTATGTGTAAACACACAACAAATGAAGGGCCATTCATACCAGATGATAACAGCAGCCATCATTACTTGCTACTCATGGAGCAGTTTTTAAAGTTTCTGTGTAGACTTGTCTGCACTACTAAAAAAAGACAACCAAATAGCTTAGCATTGCTTAGCATTCTTTCCTTGGGAGTCGTTACAATTCAGCGATTGGATTCGATGTAAACCGTTGTATATTACAGATGTGGATGTCGCCGCAAAGATGAGAAAATATAATCACATAGTGAGGCAAAACTTCACACGGATAAAGCTTGTTCTAAAACAAGGGTGAATCTTCGGCCTGCTTTCTGTTGGACATACACGTGCCATACACTAGCAATTAGCTTATTTTAGCTTGCTAAATTTTACATTACAACACGCTATATTCTCAGGCAGCTTGCAGTGTAGGTACAAGCAGCAAATATGCAAATTAAGTCATGCAGTGGGTGTGCGCTTCTGGTGGCCATGAGTTGGGAACCAGTTTGAATGTTGTGTTTACAAGCTGCAACATTTCTGCTGACTCTACCTTTACTTTAGACTTTATAAAACATGGATGTAGTCTCAGTGATGTCACCCATTAGTTTCTGAAGACGGGGTTGAAGCTCAACAATGGCTGTTGCCATATTGGAAAACCTCAACTCTCAACCTAACTCTGAATCAATGTAGAATTGGTCAAGAGTAGGAGGTGAGGCGGAGTTTAGGCCTGTGTCCATCAACCCCGCATCACCTCTAAATGTGCAAATGTATGAATAACTTTTACAAGATAAAATCAGGGAACTTTTATAACAAAGTCTATGCCCCATACAGTTTGTACAAATAAAGAAAGATGGTCTGAAAACCCAATTAATTTTTATAAATTAAATATTAAATTAAATTATTTTTTGTAATCATGTTTCATTTCTGATGTAAAATTGGCTTTAGTTTCTGAAGACGCTTTGTTTTTAAACACCAGAGGTTGTAGCTTTAATATCACCTTAATTTTGCTCTAAACTGTGCTAAATTACACCCGATTGGTTCAAAACATGACATAGTCGTACAAGTTTTTGTGCAAAAACATCTGTCATAAAAACGTTGTTGCTCACACACTCTGCTGTTGTACAATAAAAATGCTTTCCTCCTCAATCTTGATACATTCCTCTAATATGCTGCTGCAAGAAAAAACGAGGGAGCCTTCAAACAGAGGCAGTGAACATCATTCTGGGCCAGCTATTGAACACATTTCATGACTTAAGATGTGCTCACACAGAAAGCACATATTTCTCTCACTGTGCTTTCACACAAAGTCAATACAAGTATGCAAATTTGAACTAATGCAAATTATGTTTAACAAGCAAACTGGCACAGGAAAGAACTCAGACTCACATTCCCCTCATATTTATCCCAGCTAGTATTCACTAAACCTGGAGAACCTCGATGAAATGCAAATGAATACCCGTTAATATCTGAGAAAGATAAATACAAATCCGTATGCTTTCAACATTCTTTTACTTGGTGAGGAGAAGTTGACCCTTTGTATGAAAAGTCCACATTAAATCAACTAAAGTACACAAAGAATCAACGTGAACGCGTCGAGGTAATGCTGGCTGACTGTTTGATGTGTTAATGCATACATATTTGCGCTGAATGTGGAAGAGAGTGAGAAAAGACTCAAAGCTGATGTGTATTCAGACCCACATTCTTTTGGCTGTTTCTCTTGACACTTTGGCTCGAACACAAGCAACTGCCATTGACAATGTTCCTGGAAACCTTGACAACGCAGGACTTCAGACACCTTGCACAAACATACAAGATGCACTTTGACAATATAATTTAAAGTTGAAACAGTATTCGTCGCATGCATCAAATGAGACTGTGCATCTCATTACCATATTTGCCCTACTTTGGTTTAATGCCAATGTGAAACATTTGACACATAAATACAACAGAAATCAAGTATATCCTCTGTAAATATCTCTCTGAGTCATGACTGTCTACAATGAGTGAGAAGCATGAGTCCTGCCAGCTGTGTTGTTGTGAGAGCTGTGTTTACATCATGTTTACATGGACGGGACGTCCTTGGGTAAAAGCTGTTTTAGTCAAGGACTAGAGAAAAGAAGAATAACATACTTACTGCTTATTTGGATGTCACGTAAGTGTCTTTAGAACACGTTCATTCCATGTCAATTTATGTTCAATATGATGCTACACACAGTAGTCACAGTGTGATAACATTAGCCTGCTAACACAACAATGTAGGACCCAGGCAGAAGATGGAGCAAAGGATAATTTTGTCCTCAGCTTGCCCTTAATGGTGCTTAATTATGGTGCGTTCTTAACTCCTTTGTGCAAACGCGAGTGGAGAGGTGTTGGAGGTGTGACGCTGGAGGAAAGCAGAGGCTTCAGATTAGGGGAGGTGTCGACAAACAGCAGTTTGTTTTGGTTGAATGCTGGTGCTCAAGGGCGACATCTACTGGAAGAAAAGGTTGCACATTCTCTCTTTAAGACAAGCAACTCGTAGATGTATTTGAGGATGGATTGATGGTCCTGCTGTACTGAAGATCCTACAGCAGGGCTATTCAACTATATTGTTCAGGGGGCCAAATTTTCAGAAAGCTAAGGACCCGGAGGCCAGACAAGCAAGCGCCAAAGCCGTTTTTTTTCCCCCCATCAACAATACAAGCTTGTGATAGGCTGCGAGCACAGGACCAAAGATGTTCTATCAAACAGGAGCGCTGTGCTGTTTTTAAAACTTTACTTGGACAACAATGCCAGTCATGCACATGTTCCCCTCCTGTTTATTAGTTATTTATTTATTAATTGTAAATAGAAGTTATCCGCTGACCAGTCTGATGTGATCCATAGGCCGGAGTAGGCCCCCCACGGCCGCCAGTTGAATAGGACTGTCCTACAGCTTTTATATTAACATTTCTCATCTGCACATCATCTGATTGAAATCTTAAAAACCAATATCCTCTTCCACTCATTATCTCGTTTCATCATCTGGCACATTTCTGTACAACTCAATCTAACTGTGTTGTTTGTGCTTCCCTTTCTGTGGTGTTGAAGTTCTTGACACTCCAGTCATCGTGATCATTTCTTGATTTTCATTTTAGACAAGATACTGGGCCTGTATCAGTAAAAATGGAAATACAATGCTGTTCTTTGAATAATCTTTATGTGTAGAGAACAAATAAATGTGTCTTTCAATGATTGCCTCATAGCCTGTCATCCTGTTCAAGGGAAGTGATTTTCGCTTGATGTGCTGTCCATCGCTTGATTCCGGAGGAGACAACAAACCGTAATTTGTTCATCCAGGTTCAACAATCATTACTGCGGGTCCATTGTAATCACACTTTACAAGCTGCAGCGAATTGTTTTCAGGCTTTTGTTTTTAACCCATGTTGTGCCTCTCAGGTGACGAAAAGAGGCTCCTGCCTTACCCTGTACGTCCACTGAAAGCAACGCAGCTCATGTGAAAATCCCCCCCCCCCCCCTCCCCCAGTTCATTCTGTATTACAACTGCTCAAAGAATAATGGGATGTATAGTGTAACAAACGGAGCAGGCGGCGTCACAGATTTTCTCCCTCATCATGTGAAACTCATCCATATGTATAGAAACAGAGATATACTGTTTAGTAAATACACCTTGTTGGATGTTAGACTGATTGAAAGACTGATTGAATTCAAGACAAGTAACCAGCAGAGGGGGGCCGGGTGAATCCAGCTAGCTGAATGGGTCGTACTTAGTGGGCACTCGTGGTTATACACCCTCTCGTGGAATAATATTCCACGGAGCCAGGCAGGACTCAGGGCTTTAGAAATACCTCCAACACCGCAGCAATACCTTGATATTCTCCTAAAAAGAGAGTTAAAGATTTGTAAGGAACAGAGCACTTTGTAAGAAACAGAAGTAGTACAACATGTCAATCTAAAGGCTTGTTTCACACATGAACAATGTAGTCCAAGGATGCAACTTCAATCTTCCTGAGTTTGCCTGTTTACACGTGCACCTCACAGCAGGAGACCTTCCATGTCTGACATGAGGGGAACAACTGCAGTGAATCCATGTACAGGATCAGGAAACATGCCACTCATATTTTAATCATTCTCACAGCTGTTGAATCACATTTTCTATTTATGCATCTGTGTGCCTCACAAGCAGCCTAATTGCATAAATAATACTCTCCCTGTATGACTGTAATACATCATGTCGTGGTTTGTGACCATGCTGTTAAGCCTATTAGTGATAATCTGGGAGTGTGTTAAATATTCAATCTGCCTCTCACATTTATCGTTTTTATTTTTTTTCCTTGAAGTAGAGTTAAATATGTAGTACTCTTGTTGGGAATATGGTAGATAATAAGCATCATTTCATTTGCCAGACACTAGGGTCAATAAGGATTTTTTTTTTGTAGTATAACACTCAGTTCTCTGCAGACTCCAGAGCTTCATGCTGTGTTTGAGGGAGCTGGATTTCACTGTATGTTTGTATGTTGTTTAGTGAACAAAATGAGAAAAAGGTTACCTGCTAGTTTGGTACAAAGACTGTATAGAACATGGACCTAGTCTCAGTGACCCATTGGTTACTGAAAGGAATTTTGAAGCCAGAAGATGGTGTAGTAATATGAAAACTTTAGGTCGACTTAGTAACAGGCTTAGAGCTGGAGTTGAACCCCCTCTTACAAACAGCTACAAGAAGCCCCTCGATTAGTCGAATAAACCACGCCCCTTATTATGAATAACTCTCATTCTTCATGAAATCAAAACAAACAAGTGTGTACTGATACAGACATATAAGCCATTCACATCAAAATCATCTAACCACTAGGCCATCGGTGTCCAGAAGAACTGCATTTTTTTTTTTTTGCACCTTTGCATTGGCTTAGTTTTTAAACGCTGTAGGTTGCCACATGGGGAGGTGTCATCACTTTTCAGTGCAGTTTTCTTCTTAGCTCTTTGTTGTATGGACTTCAGTTTATCTGTCTCATTGTGTTTGTTTGTGTTGTGTTGTTCTTCACTGTCTGGCCGTCACTTCTATCTACTGCTTTCTGCATTTAAGTGTGTGTGACGGGTAGCCATGACACCTACCTTTAAAGTGTAAGCAGAGATGATGAAGATGATAATGATGATGGTTTCCCCTCTGGCGACAACTGTTCTCACACACACACACACACACACACACACACACACACACACACACACACACATGCTGACCTAAAAACAGACGCTAAAGGACCATTGAAAGGAGTGAAGAAAGAGAAAGGTCACACATTGCATGCAATCAACAAGAGACAAAAACAGAACAAAAGTGATAAGATGTATAATGTCTATTGGAGGTAAAGGTATTTAAGTGACTTTTCTGTTAGTGCAGCTTCAAACACGATTTCCAGCTGAAAAACTTCAAAACCATCGAGCCCTCATTGATCAAAATTACTTAGAGAATGTACAGTAAGTAATCAGTGACACATCTTGACCATGTTGCTAGTTCACATTCAAGGACATTTGCGTTCACAAATGCCTCCTATAAACCATATGTGGTAACAACACACCCCTTTCAAAACCAACTTGTTTTTACCTCACAGGAAATGCAGTATCTCAAAGAGAGAGTGGAGTGGAGTGTAACCCTTTAGGGACATTTCTCAGACGTCACTGTTCTCCCTCTGGAGACGCTGGAGACTCTATCCAGTGTTTGTCACATGTCCCAAAAGCCTGTGAACACATTTTGATAATCAGGGAGACATCTACTCACTGCAGGCTTTGGATGGCAACAGGACTCGTGTGCGTAATGTGCCCACTAGAAGCCTGTCTGAATGAAGGGTAATTCAGCACATACACACCACTGTCAGGTGTGTTCTGCTCTGTGCATCAGTAAGGCCAGGTGCTCCTCTGTGATGTAACTACCAGTCCAAATACTCCCTCACTGTTAGCTTACTCCTTCAGGGTAGCTACAAGCTAAGTGATGATTTGGCTGATGCAAGTAGTGTGTAATGGATTGAGGAAAAGAAAAGCTAAACCAATGTATTAAAAAAGGATGCTTCGACTTGTTGGAAATGAAAAATTTAAATGTGTTTTTGTGGTGTATAAAAAATTCATATGATGCATGTAATGAATTATTTTTAATGGAAGAATGTGCAACTTTTTGATCCAGTATGTCGCCCTTGAGCACCAGCATGAAACCACAACAAATTGCTGTTGGGCGACACCTCCGCTATTCTAAAGCCTCCGCTCTCCTCCTCCAACCGCGCTCCACTCGAGTTCGCACGAAGGAGTTATGGATTAGAACAAAACATAATTAAGCACCATTAATCGCAAGCGGCAGACAAAATTGTTCTTGGCTCGGGCTGCAATTTGCTGTCGCCTGCATTGTTGTGTTAGCAAGCTAATGTTAGCACACTTTGGTTAACTCCTAGCATCACGTTGCACATAAATTGACACAGAATGATCGTGATCTGAAGACACTTACATGACATCCAAATATGCAGTGAGTATGATATTCTTCTTTTCTCTAGTCCTTTACTAAAACAGATTTATACGCAGGGCCGTGTAAACATGATGTAAACACGACTCCGACAACAGTACAGCTAGCGGACTCACACTTCTCACTCATTGTAGACAGTCATGACTCAGAGAGACATTTACACAGTATATATTTGATTTCTGCTGTATTTATGTGTAAAATGTTGCACATTTTGTCTTTAATAAGCTACTCATCTTTTGTTGTTTTGATGCTCACTCATTATTGGGAGAAAGCTCCTGGAATGCTGGATGTGTGAAAGGCAAGCATAAATGTTTTCCTGGAGTTATTCCTGACAGCATCCTAGTACTATTTCTGCATGAAGGTGTGGTGAGTTGGTGCACCTTGCGATGCTGTTTCATTCGAGGGCTGTGGCTCAGTTGGTAGAGTTGTTGCCTCTCAACTGGAAGGTCTAGGGTTCAATCCCCAGCTGAGCAACATGTCCAATGTGTCCTTGGGCAAGACACTTAACCCTGCATTGCTTCCCTGGGGTGTATGAATGGATCAGTCCTGTACTTACTCTCTGATGTACGTCACTTTGGATAAAAGCATCTGCTAAGTGAATTGTAACATTCTCCTTTATGCTCAAGAATTTGTTGTTTTCCACTTTTGTTGATGCTGTGAACTCCACCGCCGCACTGCCCCTTAAACGTGGCAGGTGACTGCATTACAGTTCAGAGCAAAACACTGGAACGACATTGAGGGCAAACGTATACAACAAATATTAGTTTAGTAACATTTTACTGACTAATGAATTTGGGTGCCGACTAGTAAGATGAAGTGATGACGTGTAACCACACACATCCCTGTTGAGTCTGCAACTCTTGAAGATTTAAGGTGCACGCTGTCTGAAATGCTCAGGAGTACATTTGTGAAAACAGCTTTAATGTGGTGCTAGAGAATGTGAGATAACATTTTGAATTCAGCATTGCACAAATTTTATGTTGATATTGTAAATTTGGTGAATTTATTCATGGGATGAGGACATTCAAGTATTGTAGAATGCAGAAGCAAAAGCAGAAGCTCCTCCTGCACTGTTGAGTATCCTCCTCAGTTAAGTTTTACATGTAATCATACTTTAATGATGTATTTTTAATCTTTTTATTTTTATTTTTATGTCCTGTTCTTTTTGGTTTTCTGCGTGTTTTGTCACTTATCTTGTGTTTTTATCCTCTCGTTGCGAGGCAAATTTCCCTAGGGGCAAAAAAGGTTTCATTACTGCCCTCACACTTGTCCCTGCAGGTGTCTCTGTTAAAGCAAGTTAACCAGAATTTTCCTTCACGATTTCTCCCTTTTGTCTATTAAGGCATGAGGAGGAGTCACCTTGTCTCAACAGTCAGTGAAGCAGAGGCAGAAGTTTCAAAAAAAGGTAAAAAAAGAAAAAAAGAAAATGGAATTAAAGAAAGAAAACAGCACACACAGGTGAACATTGTGGAAGGGAATGTAAGAAAATACACAAAGAAAGAATGTAAAAAAAAAAGTTAGCTTCAGGTTTGAAATTTTAAGCCCATTGACTTGTGACGCTGATGCTTCCTGTTTATTCCCCAAGCTCAGCCCTTTGATGTATGTCTCTGAGGACAGAACCAGTGTGTGTGTGTGTACAGTGAGTATATGTGTGTGTTGCTGAGCGGGTCTTTGAACACGTGTGATGTTGCACAGAGGCGAGGTAAATTGGCTTGTAGCTGGTGTTCACAGACGGTACCTGTCAGTGTGAAGCCTGTTCGTTAGCCAGAGAGCGCGCTGAGAATGAACCATAAATTAACACTAGCTCTCTGAGCAGCTGCAACACAACAACCAACAACTTTTATTTGTTTCTATCCGGCCCCTTTCTTACTTTAATTCTCTCGTCTCTGAAGCCTTCATTTGTTTCCTCTCACCGACTCTCCCTCCAGAGTGTTTGCACTGTTGTTCTTCCTTCCCCCCCTGGTCCTGCTTCCTGTGTTAAATGTATTAACTTTGGGCATAAAGCAATAGATATGACAATATTTTCACAAGATTGCAGAGTTCAAAAGTTCAGCATGTCTTGAATATCTATAGGTTTCCTGGGGTTCCTCCAGGCCGCTGTGGCGTCCTGCTGGTGTGTTTTGGCGGTCCTGCAGAGTGAGAAGTTGGCTGTGTTCTTTTCTCGGCCATGCTAATGATATAGCCCACTGAGAAGTGAGGAAAGAAGCTGTTCTCCCATTCTTTCTGTCCGCTACTGGTGCCTGGTGGTGTTCAATTACACTGGACACCATGTTTTTAGTATTGAAATTAACTCCATGGTTTGCCAGCAATTAGCACTGTGACTACCCTTTGGCCAAGTCCTGAAATGAAGATAATTATCAGAACAGCAAAAGGTAGACAAAGTATTCAGTCATGTCTGATCATATTTTAACCATAAGAACTCCTCTAAGGACTACATCTGTATATTATTTATTTATTATTGTATATATTTCCTTATTATGATGTCATATCTGTAAGTATCTTAAATTACTTCAGATCCCCAGAATCAGTACAATCTTGGAGTAAACTACCATCAGATCCTGTGTTTAAGTACACTTTTAAGTTCCTTTTTTTCATCTAAAAAGTTGGCCGCCTCCTACGTACCGGTGTGGCTAATGTACCGTGTAAAATGATGACACATACGCCGTCATAACTGCAAGTGCAGCCGCCACCATCACACACTGCACGCTACCTGCAGTTCACGCTTTTTACCATCTTTTCTCCCTCATAAGATCAGAATCCTACATTTAAAGAAAACATATACTGTTCCCTAAGTAAAGCTTGTGAAGTGCAGCTGGTTTGACTCCTCATTTAAAGTCAATGGGTGACCTGCAGGGTTGGGCAGAGCGACTCGCGGGCGGTGTCTGTGCTCCAGAACTTTCATCGTAGGATGAGAGTTCCTCTACCGCATTGTAGTTAGCAGGAGTTCAAACTCCACAAAGTGAAAACAGATTGTACTAAAAGAGCTACAGCTCCTGCTGCAGCGACGTCTTGCTCTTCTGCAAGCCGCATTTCCTCAGCACTGTATTCTGCTTTGTTTAAGTAGCCCTGAATATCTGACTCCAACATCACGGCATTAAAACAGTTTTCCCTCCATATCTCCACAGTTACACTGCTTTCTGACATGTTTTTCCAACTTGTGTTCTTGCCAGCTGATCTCTGACGTGAAGGTTTTAGTCCGGCGCCAAGTCTCTCTAGAGGCAACTCTCCGTGGGCAGGCCGAGACAAAATGCGGAATTACAGATTGTAGTCCATAAGGCATTTGAAGACTCCATCCAGCTGAGTTGGTACACAAGCAGGGCACTTGTGCCAAAATGTTGTTATTGTGGTGGTTTTTTAACTTGTGTTTTCAGAATCAGTTTGGTTCTCGGACAAGTTATTTTAAATTCATGCTGGTTCCCATTGCTCTAATTGGAAACTTCAACTTTATCCTTTCTTACTTTTGGGTGTTGTAGTTTTCTCTGGTTAATGTATTATAACTGACAGGTGACATTTTAGTCCATGCATAAAAGATGTTGCAGCAGGTCCCAGCACCAAACACTGATATGCATTGTAAAAGGTCAAAAATGTTCAACATTCTTTTTCCAAAAAGTCATTTTTATGAAAGCTCATTTTACTGACAGTTTAAGGATGGCAGGCTGTCTATCCCAAATGGAATCCAAAGCTTTTTCAGCACATTCAGTGAACTACAGTTTATACTGTACTGGTTTTTGTACGATTGTCGGATATAACCTTCACCTTTGTGTTCATGGAGACAAAGTTTAACAACAAAGAGAGAACTCATGTAAAGTTTAAATAAACCAGAATTAGCTACCTAGACATCACCCTCTGGGTTTTGGAATATGACATATCTACTGTATGTATAAAACATGGACGTGTTCTTGTCTGTCTCTGAGGAGGTGTTTTGAAGCCCACTGAGGGAGGCCACCTCAGCCTTTAAACAAACTAGCAGCAGAAAAATGGGGAGTAGTTGAGGTGGGCAAAAAGCTACATTATACTTGTCACTCTGCCAGTAATTACGCAAATTGATGATAAACTGTAGGGTCTTTCAAGATATTGCTATTCAGCCAAAATCTTTTTTCTTTTCTCTAGGATGTAAGCATATTTATTTATGCTGTTGAAGTGGGCATTTTAAAGATCCCATTGTATCCTCATTTTCACCTTTCATGTTGTCAGTTTGTCAAACCTATAGAGTAGCTTTGCATGTTTGCTGCTCAAAAAACTCCTTATTCATCTGATACTGGTGTCAGTAAAAACCCTAATTTCAGCCTCTAACTGGAACAATTAGTTTCAGCTGCTGTCTCTTTAATGTCCCTCTCTCCATGTGCCCACTTTCTTCTGATTGGCCAGCCCTCTGCAAGCCTTCCAGACGTGCAGAACACTGCAGGGTTGCCAGTGAAGGGCTGCAGCTCTTCAGTGCTGGGAGAAGAAAGCCAGAGACTTCAACAGCTTACGGAGAGGCTTGAAGCCATCTCATGAAATTCTTGCTTTCATATTAAGTAACTATTGTGTTATTTGCAGAACAAGCAGTGTAGCGCCCTCTGCAGACTCATTCTGGGATTACTCCAACATATGTTTACCTCATGATTTAAAACTTTGTCCATGTTTAGTATGGGTAGTATCAAGCATTGTAACACTATATGTGAGTTTTAAAATTGGGATCTCTAATTTAGGATCTAATCGGGATTTGTTGGCCTTTTGAGCCAGCCTCAAGTGGACACTTGAGGAACTGCTGATTTTTGCACTTCTGCATTGGCTTAATTTTTCAACATCTTATTATTTGGATAAGAGGGTGGAGCTGGAGAAATGTAATTGGTAACAAGTGCTTTGTTTCACCGTTACAAAGTAACACTGCACATGACCAAGGTTTAAATATAAGCTGCCATATGAAAGAGTTTATTGAGGATAAGAAAATGGAAAGACAGAGTCTTACTCCTTGCTCAGTTTGAAACATCTTGAGTGGGAGTTTAAAAGGGCCTGAACAAACTTGAAAAAACTGTCTCGTAAACTTATAGTCCACTGTCTTCTATGCTGGGAACAGCAAACAGCAATCCTGACTCCCATGCATGGGCAGCCACAACAGAAATAAAAGAGATAAAAAGGTATAGTAGGCATTGTTAGCACAGATATCTGCTAATTAAAGCTAACATTTCAATCGAATAAATACTACAATTAAACATGCTGATACAGCTGGAGCCTAGACTTCTTAACGATTAAACTGCACAGCAAGACACAACATTCCTCCTGAAACAAATCTCCAGTGGCGTAAATAGCAGTTTCTGCTTAGTTTATGTGTAATAAGCATCGCTGAAAGACTTGAAAATATGTTGTTGTGTTTTTGATAATAGTAAATGGACTTGAGCTTTTATAGCGCTTTTCTAGTCTTCCGACTACTCGAAGCACTTTTTCAATGCATGTCACACCCATTCACACCCATTACATTACATTACTGATGGTAATGGTCGCTATGTAGTATCATCCATCCAAAGTAACTAATCCCATTCATACACCGCCTCCGAAGCAGAGGGAGCAATTCAGTGTGTCTTGCCCAAGGACACATCGGACATGTGCTCTCTCATTTTAGCTGGGGATCGAAACATCGACCTTCTGGTTAAGAGACGACGACTCTACCAACTGAACCACATCTGCCCCATATTACCACTAGTCCATGTTGAATGTTCAAGAGAATCTCTAAAATGAATATCAAACATTTCCGTCACAACATTGATTAGATATTGAGTAATTAAGCTCAGCACGATGTCATGTTTTGTTAGATAACATCATAACTTCACTTCTGATGTTGGTGGTGTAGCTTGCTTAACGGTAAGCTCAATTTGTTTCTATTTTTTGGCAATGTTGGAGCTTAATACTTCAAGAATGGCTGTGAAAGACCGTACATGTTATTGTTGTTATCAGAATAAATGGCGGGTTGGTGCCAAAAGTGAGAGTTTATGCCTGTTACATCACACAACGCGAGAGAGTACACATCCGCTTCACTTACAGGAAATGTCATGTTATAGTCGCTACAAGGCTCAGTGTGCACTGTGTGCTTTGATCACAAAGAGTTCTGAAGGCTGCAGAGTTTTGGAGGCCACAAGGAAAAAAAAGGAGTCCATTGTGCAGATCTCTGTGCTCTTTATAATGAAGCATCACACTGAGGAGAGAGAATTACAGTATGCAACGTTTCCAATACAGATGGCTGCAGTTAATGACGGGTGCATCCCGTCCTTTATTATCTACCAAACTAAATCGACCGACATTAGCCTGCATTGTGCCTCAGAAACTCCAAAAGGGAATGAGAGAGAATCGTTTTATGAATGACACTTATTTAAAAAGAGATGATTAAAAGGTGATATTCATACCGGGTAAAGGTTTTATGACACAGCTGGTCAAAGGTGATGTCTGCTGTACTTAGAGTTAATTTCCAGCCAGCAGAACATTTATTGTAGCAATCATTGTTCCGGGATGTTTCTTGTGAAACTTTAAGGCAATAACCCAGAATGCTTTTTTACTCTAGTTCATACATCGTACGTTTGAGGTGAACATTTAACAATCAACAAAGTTAGACAATAAAAATGAGATGTAAATGAGCAAAAGGTGTCATTTAGAGGCATCACTTGCGGCTGCTGGGTCGGAAGTCAAAGTGAGTTTGGGGGTTGATATGAAGATGATTCTTACTAAGGGACAAAAAGTAGTTACCTGTTTAAAAAGACAG
The DNA here is from genome assembly GCF_963584025.1 of Labrus mixtus. Taxonomy (NCBI): domain Eukaryota; kingdom Metazoa; phylum Chordata; class Actinopteri; order Labriformes; family Labridae; genus Labrus; species Labrus mixtus. Next base: position 25,085,601 of record NC_083621.1, read on the forward strand.
AGACATTCACATTTGCCGGACATAAAACAAATTGGCAAAAGTTGTAGTAGCCAGCACCTGATAACGATTTGAAACCAAACTGCAATACACATTCACAAAACCACACATTCCTTCATATGGCAGCCACCTGCCTGAAACAAAAATGTCTTCTCAACTGAATTTTTGAATTTCTGTTGTACTAATGCAGGTTTGGGCCCCTTGTCTTAAAACATCCTCTCCCTGAGGTCCTTTACCTATATATTGTCCAATTCTCAGCTTGTGTTGTCACATTCTTACTCTCTTGTCTAGACAGTAATCAGTTGTTCTACTCTTTTTGTGTGCATGTTCAAGCTTGTAATTCTGTCTTTTTGAAGCAGATAATTCTGCATTTTAAGGACTGATTGGTTTCTGTTGGAAATATTTAAAACAGTTGGAATTAAGGATCCAATATTATCCTAAATTTCACCTTTCATGTCAGTCTGTGAAACTAGAGCAGTCTCCTTATTTATCTTTTTTTTTAATTTAACCTTTATTTAACCAGGTTGGTCCCATTGAGATTAAAAACCTCCTTTTCAAGGGAGACCTGGCCATCTGACTCTGGCGTGAACCAACAGTGAAAATATCGCCTATTTTTATATCCCTAATATTTGCCTGTAAATGCAGTGCCTGGTCAGCAGAGGTGATTCAGAGGGTGCTGCCAAAACAGCGTGTTTATGTTTCCTAGTAGATATTCACATTGAGGCAGATAGCCTTACATTCGACTGTTGGAAGGAAGCAGGATGAGATTTTTTTGGCCAGACAAGATCAACAAAGAGATAAGATGCACCGCTATGTCCTCGGGGATCACTGAAATCGACAGAATACTACAATTGCTCGCAGTAGTTTTAAAAAGTTAAAAATGAATGGGAATAACCTCATTTCCTTTTTTTCACTCAGCTTCTGAGAAGTGTGCTGTTTCCTTTCAGGGCAAAACCGACGACTGCTTCTTCCATCCTCTGCCTCCCTCTGTCAATCATCACTCCTCCGCTTTAACTTTATCAAATGTCAGTGAGCAGCGAGGGGGCCATAGGCTACTACTGGCATTCACCACTGACATGAGGAACACACACACATACAAATAGGAAGCTACACACACACACACACACACACACACACACATACACACACACACACACACGCACACACGCACACACGCACACACACACACACACACACACACACACACACACACACACACACACACACACACACACACACACAAACAGGAAGAAACACACACAGCTCCACATCTTAAACCTTGTAGTCACATGTTGTGACTTTTTCCTTGATTGATGCTGACAATGTAAACTAGTTTCACACAGTTCTAAGAAAACATGACACACATTCTGACACAAACACACAAACCCACACAGTGCAAGCACATAAGGTCAGAGGTACATTGCATATTAAGTCAGCCGCATTTTAACAAGTGAGTAATTTAACTGCCGCATGTACTTTACTCTGTAGGTAAGGGTGTGTAGTTTGCACCAATGTACTGTAGGTGTGTGTGTTATATAAAACGGTTGTGTGTGTGTTATGTTGCTACCAAGTGGAAATCTCCGGTGTTGAAAAATGAAGTCGACGCTAAAGTGCAAAATCCTGCAGTTCGTCAAGTGTCAATGTGTGTGTAGACAAACACACACCCATTGAAATGAACATGCTTACAGCCAGGTTAAAAAAAACTAAATAGGTGTGATTAGCTCATGTCTCGATCGCCACACACTGTACTTTATTTGCCACACACTGTACAGCTCTCAACCTGTCCTTAGGTTCACTGAAAGTTAGGCTGAGACATCATTTCTAGCACGGCTACCGCAATCAATGAGACTTCCAAGCCTCCTGCACTAACAGATGGGTTCCAAATACAGACCAACACACAACAGGTATGGTGAACTTGAAGGTTTTCAAACCACCTGATATGACCTCTCTTGAAGTTAAGATGGTGCCTGGCCATTTAGAGATTTGTTGGTGAGAGGAAGGATTTTAAATTCTATTCTAGAAGTAATGTGGTCCCTTTTCCTAGTTCTAGTCAGTACACGAGCTGCAGCGTTTTAGAAGTTGAAGAGTCTTTAGAGACTTACCTGGGTACCCTGATGAAAGAGAATTACAGTAATCCAACCTGGAGGTAACAAATGCATGATTGCATGAAATGCATCATTTTCCTGCATCACTCTACGACTGTATATGCCTGATAGAAGAGATGTAGCGAAAGTGAAAAACGTCCATCCTTGAAATGTGTTTTGTATGAGAATTAAAGGACATATCTTGATCAATTTGGACGCCTAGATTCCTAACAGAGGTCCTAGATGCCAGGCTGATGCCATTAAGGACAGTTATATCTTTAGAACCGAGCACAATAACTTTTTGTCTGAGTTAAGTAGCAAAACATATCAGGTCATCCAGGTCCTAATGTCTTATTCTAGCTTATTGCCATATTTCTTTTGGATCTTTTTTTTTATTCATATTTAATCATCTCTGTGATTTAATTGTCTTGATGCTTTTAATGTCTTGTGTGGAGCACTTTGAATCGCCTTGTTGCTGAAATGTGATATATAAATATTAGGGCTGGGCACGTTAACGCGTTATTTTCGCATTAACTCATTAATTAATTATCGCCGACAATTATTTTATCTTGCATTAACGCAGTTTTTATTATTTATTTTCTTATTGTGAAAGTCTGTTGCTCACTGGCTTTTATTTTGTAAAATTCCATCGTGAGCGAGCCTAGTATGTTGCTTACTGCTGCGCATGTCTGCTGCGGCGCTCACAGGAAACAGTGTTGCCAACTTGGCGACTTTCTCGCTAAATCTGGCGACTTTCCAAACCCCCTTGGCAACTTTTTTTGTCAACAGCTACTAGCAACAAATCTAGCGACTTTTTCTGGTGTTATTGGAGACTTTCTTGGTGTAAGAAACTGACGTGAAAGCACGTATTGCTCTGCAGTTACTGTCCTCAACGAGCAGCGGGTGCTGCCGTGAGCCCCTCCCCCTTCCAAAAGCACTCACAGGCTGTCAGTGTAGCCTCGCACAGCAGAACCAGCTGCAGTCAGAGAGCAGAGAGGAGACCCACACCACTCTGCATCCAGACTGCAACGAATGCAATAAGCTTTTAGTTTTGTATTTATTTACTTTGACTACATTGTTTAAGTTGAGAAGTACATTTACAATAAAAGTGCGCTATACACTACTTTTTAATTCATTATTGGATTTTGCGTATAACAATGCGATTAATCGTGATTAATCACAGGAACTCATGCGATTAACGCAATTAAAACTTTTAATCGTTGCCCAGCCCTAATAAATATACACCTTGCCTAAAGTCCATAAGGCATGCTTAACATAATTGATTGGCGTCATCAGGCTTCATTGACGTATAATTGAGTATCATCTGCATAGCAACTAAATGTTTGCAGTGTTACCTCATTACAGTAACATCTCAGGACACTCTGATTTTATTCAACGTATTACAAGACTAATGTTTTGCTTTTTCTCTCTTGAAATACGATGTATATCTGGATGTATCTGGTGAATGGGGCTTATATTAGTTGTAATAAGATATTTTGGCCACATATTAGACAAAACCACTTGTTAAGATTTGAGTTTTTGCTGTGTAGACATCCCATCAGGATGATCCACAGTCAGCATGTAAAGATTTACTATAAGGCCTTATCATTGACCCAGAGATGCTGGAGCAATAAATCGACTAGATTTGAATTGACTGATTGACATACTGACAAACACACTGACCTTGTTAACCTTAAGCCACAATGACATCATCCTTAATTGTATTACTTTTGTACAAACCATGAGGGCATGCTGAGCTGAGGCTGCATCACTCCAAAATAATCAAACTTGGCCAAAAAAAACAAAATTCTGAATCTATTTTACCCTGATTGTCTCCGCTGTGAATGTGCAGCTTGTGGAGCTCTGCCCTCCTGCAGCAGCTTCCCTTCTGCAGCTGCTGATTTGACTCCTTCCTTCCTGTTGATTTGACTACTTCCTTTGCTTCATTTCGAAGTCGTTCTTTGACTTTTTTGTGTGCCTTTACTCTGCACTAACAACTTACTATATGTGTATGATTACAGAATAAATAAATACAAAATAGTATCTTGATAAACGCTACCTGTATTGTTGTTTGTGGAGTCGTGCCTTGCAGGCCGTAATAGGAAAACACTTTGGGTTCCATTTGTTGTGTTGCTTTAATCACTCAGACTGGAAGGTAATCAACCTTGCACTGGCTCATTGCACAGTGACCTCTGTTTCACATTTCAGTTACACTACATGATTTATAGAACAATCCCAATGCTAATAATTATAATAAATGACAGCCGCCCGCAGTCTATCCTTACCACCGCCTTATGTGGTGTGTGTGTGTGTGTGTGTGTGTGTGTGTCTGACAGCTTGACTTCCAGAAGCAGTCAAGTTAGCATGTTGCATCTTTAGCTCTATGCTATCAACCTCTTCTTGTTTGAGGACATTGTTGCATTTTTTAATGTGGTGTGAATGCTCTTCAAATAAAAACATTGGGTTTGACAACAAAGTTTACAAGAGAATGAATGACTTGTTTCAGGACACATTTCACTGAAAGTGAGCAGGAAAATAGCTAAATGCAATTCTAAGAATAACTCTGATGTAGAGGAAATGATGGATGTGTTTTTCACATACTGTAGCAATTCCCGGCATAAAAAAAGACAGTTTTATACATAATATGAGCCTGAGTGACGTCACCCATCGTAAACTGCAGGGGGCTTTGGAGTCCCACTGATTGCGGTTTCCATGCTGAAAGCGCTGTCTCACCCTAAATTTCAGTCAACCTAACAACAGGCTGAGAGCTGGAGCTGAGGCGGGTTTAAAGCCTCTTGACAAACCGCTACACCGGCCCACCTGTCAATCAGGTTAGTTACACGACTTATAGTGAATAACACTTATCGTTCATAAAATCAAAACGTACAAGTCTGTACTGAGTTAAGTAAAACATTAACCCGGTACAGTGTGTGCCCATCGAGAATGAGCTAATCAGAACGATTTTGTTTCTTTTACCAGGCTGTAAACATGTTAATTTCTGCTTCAAAAACTGGCTTTTTTTAATGGGGTGTGTATGTGACTTCCATTACTTCTGCAGCCAGCCTCAAGGCGACACTCGAGGACCTGCAGGATTTTGCAGTTACGCATTGGCTTCAGTTATGGGCAACAGAGGTTGTTGCTTGGTAAAATCATTCCATTGTCCCCATATGAAATCATTTTTTGTCCTGTAAAAACACAAGCCTTTCTTTTCTTTACTTTTCAGGGCTTAATGATCAAAAATAGCAAAAAGAGGAATTAAAAATGCACACCAAACAAATCTTCAGTCTCAGGAGAGTATTTTCATGAATTCAAATAATTGCAGAACTTCATCTTTGCTCTTCCTATATACACTGACCCTGCAGTGTAGTATGAATAAATGGACCTGTTTAACATTTGCTTATGCTAATTAAGGGACATTTGTTAAAAAAAAAGCTTAACTTGCATTACTAAATATTGTGTATAGCTTCAAATAAATGCATATCCTAATTCATTTAGTCGGTTTAATGAGAGCTGGACTCCAACTTTCTTTTAAAAATGTTCCTTTTGCAGAATTTACAGTCCATGGAGTATTGGCTTGGCAAACAGAGAAACTGTTAGGTTGTCTTTTGTGCTTACGTTCAGGAAAGAGTGCATGCAGGATCAGGGTAAAAGCAACACAAGAGTGCAGGAGAAAAGCCCCCTGAAGTTGCATCTGGTAATACATATTGCAGTCTGATCCTGCAAACATGAGCAGGGCTCCGTATAGGGTATCAACAACAATAAGAAGAGTGAAGATACCCGCAGAACAAGCAGCCTGCAGAAGGAGAGTCAGCTGTCAGGAACATAAAACAGTATTCTTTAGAGACAGAAGAGTATATGCTGAAGATTCTGTTGATTTTATTCACCTGCAGTTTAAATATATCTTATATTACATCAGTTTGCTCTTTACTGTCTTTGGGTCTATTTTCCCAAATCGTCAGTCCAAACCCTGACCCTTAGCCCTTTGTTGTGTCACATCCATAGATTGTAAATATTAATGGACGAAGCCTGAGTGACGTCAGCCATTTGTTATTGGGGCTCCAGAGGCTCATCGGCAGCAGCTGCCATGATGGAAATCCTGTCTCAACCTAACTTTCAGTCAACCTAACGGCAGGCTGAGAGCTGGAGCTGAGACAAACCGTTACATTGTGCCCACCTGTCAATCATGTCAGCTATGCAGAGACATTTAAAGAAAATTCACCCTCTGTACAGTGTGTGCCAGTGATGACAATAACTGATCAGACCTACTCAGTTTTTTTGTAGCAGGCTGTAAACATGTAATTTATGCTGTAAAAACGGGCTATTTTGCCAGTCATGTGTATGTGAATTCAGGGGTTTCTGGATCCACCCTCAAACAGACACTTAACGAACTGCAGGATTTTCCACTTCCACATTGGCTTCATTTTCCAAAGACCAGAGGTTGCCGCTTGGTCACATCCTAAACATTTTCCATCATTTTAAATAAAGTTTGGACTAAAACAAAATGTAAGCTCCAAACTCTTGAAGGGCAGGGCTGATTAGAGAAAGCTTCAGGCCTGAAGGCAGTGCATATCTTTCCTCATCTCTCAGATGATGGACAGTCTTTACTGCACAGTCAAAAACTGAACGGAATACCAGACACACTGTCATATTTGAAGACCCATTTACATCAAGCTTTGTATTATTAGAAACCTGGTAGTATTTTTAAATGGTCACACATTCCGCCCTCATTTTCCCCTAAGATGGGAAATCTGCCTTTTCTCGGCCAAGAAGCCACTAACTTCAAAATGTATTTCACATTTCTACTACATATATGACCCAATGTCAATACAGATTCATGTTTCAACGGGTGAAGTATCCCTTTAACAATCCCACAAAGGTGTGCTGGATGGCACAAGAGTCAACAGACATGCAGCCGTCAGCTTGAGCGATCTATTGAAGTACTTCTAAAACTTAAACCAATCGGATCCTTCAAACTCCAAAATGTGTCAATTAGGATCTAGCTTTATGAATTTCATTATCCGACCCTCTTTTCAATTGTGGAATGAGCTACCTAACGTTACAACAAAACTATTTTTGCAATGTAACAGTTTTTCTTCTGTGTTGCCCTTTTTACAAATTTACAGAACAAATACACATAAATACATGCTGCTCCATGGATACAATTAATTTTAACAATGTGGTCAACTTTAAACACATAGCTCCAATCAGACAGAATCCAGCTACAGCATTTCAATCTAGGTACACCTGTTGCCTCAGAACAATATCATGTCACCTCTTCTTCCTTTAATGTATGCATATGGCATCTTCCTACTAAAGCCAAGTAAACCAGCTAAATATCTGGTTGTAGTCAGAGCTTAAAGCCCATTTACCTCTCTCAGATTTTTCTCCATGTCCTCATATCCCTGCTAGCAGCGTCCCTCTGTGGCTGCTCTTCTATTATTCAGTGTGCCAGTCATCCTTATCCCTCCCTCTCTTCACAGAGTGACATGTCTTTTAACAGGGGGCCTTATTAGTCGGCTCAGGGATGGATTCTCCTCCTTCACTCTTATAGACTTTTCTTTCACACTAGAATGCATCTGCAAATCTGCCTCTCTGCTTCTTGTTCTTTTTGTTTCAGTCTCAACCCTGTTCATTTCTTCCTGCCTTGTTTCTCTCTCTCTCTCTCTCTCTCCCACCCTCTGTGGTGTCACTCTTTTATCCTCAGTCTCTTTCCCTCTTCCTCGTGTCATTCTTTCGCTTGGATTTTAACATTTTTCTCTTTCCTTCTCTTCATGGCCTGTCTTTGCCCTCGGCGATGTTGCTGTCCAACTGTCAAACAGATTTTCAAGCAAACTTTTAAAACACAGCCTAAAATAATGAAAGACTTAATGTGTGTCTATTTACTGTCTGCATCAAGACAACTCAGGAAGCATCCGAGATGATTCATCCATCATTCTACAACATAAAAGCATCATGTCTTGTCTGGCTAAACGAACAAAAACCTATTTTAGCTGAGCTAATATGAGTCTGTAACAAGCTTGTTGACCATGTGTAGACTTCCTGGTTAACCACGGTCGGTCAATCAACAGGGTTAATAAAGGTTTTAAATATTGCAGTAGTACGTCTTGTGCGTCATTGGCCATTTTTGTCCAGATGGTCAGTGTTTTTCAGGTTGTCCATCAAAAGGGAAGTTTTCAATTTTGCACAAAACCTCCAATTGGACAAAGGGATTGTGGGCTGCCGTGGCTCAGTGGTAGAGTCGGTCGTCTCTCAAGTAGCATGCCACTTTTCCATGATGGCACTGACCATAAGGTGGCCCTTTGGGCCTAATTGCAACCCAAAATTTGACCCTAATGAAGTAACACAAAATACCTGAAAAGTTCAAATCAAGAGATATATTATTTATAGACAATCAAATAACAAATATTTAATCAAAATGAGTTCAACAAAACACAACAACCCACAATCCCTGACTGAGCAGCCCAGCAGTCCCAACTCTAAAAGCCTCCCTCCTCCTGAACTCAGCACTGAGCTTTTAAGCACTGAGGCCAGGTGCACCTCGTTAGCCAATCAGTAGCTTCACCTGGGCAGAGAGAGACAACAGAAGGGGAGAGGGGACAAACAGCACAAGGAACAACATTAAGCCTCAACACCTGTGAACACGTGCTGTATTTTTGTATTCACTTCTGTAATGTAAAAAAGCCTTCATGAATTCAACATAAAAACTGGTGAAAGATATAAAAGTCAACATTGACCTCAGTCATTACCTTCCCTGGTGGCCAGCAGGTCTAGGGATTGGAGATCTAGGGACTGGATATCTGGATGTAACTTAGGCTACTGTAACTTGAACTGAACGTCAGCTCTAATATTTTAGATCCTAGTGGACAAAACATGTTTCATACTGATATGTGACTGACTTGTTTGCTCTGACAAGAAACCCTTCAAGAGGCAAAAATAAGGCGGATTTTGACTCATGTGTTTCATCTTTTGTCTTTTCTTGAATAATAAATACTGTTTTATCATAATTGGATTGAAAAAAATGTCATTGGTGACTCGGGGTGCATTATAAATTGGATGTTTTTCAGTCAGCCTTTCAGGCAGCATAGAAACACAGCTCCTGTCCATTTCCTGCTGTCTCTTTTATTTGTGTCTTCCTCTCTCCCCCTCATCCTCCTCTTTATTCTCCTAGATGTCTGACAGAGAAGTGACTAGCAGCGCTGTGTGACATGAAAGCAGTTGGAAAGCTAATGAAAAAGAATGTGCATCAAACTGGGTTGGACTATTGATTAAGTGAATGCAGTGGATTATTATCTGCAGAACAATACTTTGTATATGGGACATGTTTGCTAAGAATGTATTCTATTTATGTTTATTCCTATGGATTACTTTATTTATTAAATCAAATGCATTGACTTTGTTTTTAGACAATGTCTCACTTTTAAACTTCACTTCTAAAAGTATTGCAAATATGGTTAAACAGTAATGTACCACACCAAGTCTTAAGTAGTCTGAAAGGAAAAATAACAAAATAGCCAAAATAAGGTTTTTGTTTTGTTCATTTCGTTTCCACTTCCACTGCGATTTTTTAGATCCAGTAGATGTCGTCCTTGAGCACCAGCATTAAACCAAAACAAAATGCTGTTTGGAGATACCTCCACTATTCTGAAGCTCACCTCTAACACCTCTATACTCACGTTCGCACAAAGGAGTTATCAATAAGAACAAACTATTAAGCGCAAGCGGCGGAAAAAAATGTCCTTGGCTCGAGCTGCAATTGCCTGTGGCCTGCGTTGTTGTGTTAGCATGCTAATGTTACCACACTGAGGTCATATTGCTCATAAAGTGAGACGGAATGACCCTGATTTAAAGACAATTACGTGACATCCAAATAAGCAGTGAGCAGGCTATGTTATCCTTCTTTTCTCTAGTCCTGGACTAAAACAGCAAGGCCGTCCCTTTCATGTAAACATGATGTAAACATGGCTTCAACAACAGTAGAGCTGGCTGGACTCACGCTTCTCATTCATGGTAGACAGTCATGACTCAGAGAGACATTTACATTGATATACTTCAATTCTGCTGTAAATGTCGCACATTCTTCCTTTAAAGCAGATAATGCCTAGAGTCCAACAAAACGATGCAAGCATTTATTTATAGATGGATAGAAATGTGATAGAAACTACTTGCAGCAATGGGGGAGAGGCTGGTTCTGTCTGTTTTTCACCATCCAGTAGTTTGGAATATGGGTTTAGAGAATATCCAACTGATAAAGAGGATGTCTGTATTTCCTATAAAACTGATACAATCTGACTTTATATAATGTTTAACCATATTTTAGCAGAACATTACTTAGATTCACAATATGGTAAAATTAGATTTTAATTTTAAATCATGCAGACAAAGGGGCACTGGTGGCCGAGTGGTTAGTTTGCACGCACCATGTACACAGGCTGCAGTCCTTCAAGTGGAGTGTATGGGTTCAAATCCGACCTGTGGATCCATCTGTGTGTCATTACCCACTTTATCTTGCCCAATCTCCAACTCTATCCACTGTCCTGTCTATCCAACAAAGGCCCAAAAAGCCAAAAAAATAAATGTATCACATTTTTTTTTAATCACACAAAATCTTGACAACCAACACGAGTTAACTGAATGGAAGAAAAAACCATGTTGGCTAGTTAGCAATCCTTGTAGGCACATTGGATATTAAAGAGATTTCTGTAGGAATTAATGGACTTCCACGTCACTCGCCTCTGTTTGTGAAAATGAGGCGTTGAAGATTATGCATCAAGTATACAATTTTCATTGACGCTTTAGCCACTTTAAATGGTATTGATCTCCAAACGCTCTCATGTTCCCTCTCCATATCACAACACTTGCCAACAGGCTCATACCTGCCTGACACAGCAGGAGTTTTAAACCTTCAATACCCAACTAACTTACCTTGTAATAGCTTTCACAGCATATGTTGTGCTGGCAAAATCCATATGGTCCAACACAAATAGCTTCCAAAGTGAAGAAAGAAAATACGTTTTTTGGGCTGCGTCTCCATCTTGGATAGACTGACACCAGGCTGACAGACAGTTAAAAACCACAGCTTTTTGCTGGCTTGAGTCTTCAAGTCCGTAAATTTAGTTGTGACATCAGTTATTTGAGTGTTAAGCATACGTTGGTTTTGGGAAAGAGATGCTCTCTTCAAACATGATTGTAAATATAACCAAAGAAAAATCAATCCTTATGTTTCCGGACACGACTATGGGGGACATAATAACAGAAATGCAAACTGAGTTGAAATGATGATAGATGGATGTGAAGAAGTCCCTCAAAAGCTTATTTCCTTTGGCAAGCTTCAAGATTTGACTAAACCTTTATTTTATATTGCGTGTTTATGTTGAGTGTTTTGTCAACCACAGCCAGGTTGGGGATTGGTTCACATGTTTGTCAAGAAAACAATTGTTTCTCAGCTGTTTTCCCTCTTCCATTCTTGCACTATACTGTTCTTACTGCAACCACCATGCATAAACACATATCAAAAAAGCAAAAGTGGTTTGGCTCATTTCTAGTCAAAATATTTCATCACATTTAAAAGTCACATATTATGCAAAGTACATTTTACCATGTTTTGTTCTATAACTAATATGTGTCCCTATCTGGCTATAAACCCGCCAATTATGAGAAAAGTCCATCCTCTCTGTCTTTTGCCTGCTCCACTTTTCAGAAAATGTGTGCTCAAACAGGCCGTTTGGAGATCCCCTTCATGATATCACACAGGGCAGTAGGCCCTCCCCCAGGTGGGCGACACTCCCACAGCTAGGTGTTTGTTCTGCCCTCTGAGTCTGCCTTCTCACCGTAAACAATAGGGCACGGTGAAAGACAAGCACAGCTAACCAAGCCTTTCCAGAGAGGGGGCGTGGTCAGACACAGCTCATTTACATTTAAAGCTACAGACACAGAAACAGTCTGTTCTGAACAGGGCTGAAATAGAGGGGTTTATAGACATGATCAAATACAGGATCAGAGTGGATTTAGAACAAAACACTTCACACACATGTTCTGGGGAGCTCTGGGACTTTTTTTTAAACTGGTTGAAAATGAGTATAATATATAATAATATTATATTATATATATATATATATATATTATAATATAATAATATAATATATAATATAAACCTTTAACATAAACCACACATCCCTGACAAGTTCAGATCAATCTATTTTTTCAAGATGTGAAAAGCACAATCATTTTTTTTCACTGCATAAATTGGTTGTAAGATGCTACTGATTTCACCCAAAATGTATGATTTGTACAGGAAGTAAAACAAATTAAGAGCGGCACACAATGGAGACCGCTAAAGCATACATCTTCATGCAGCGTGTCCTCTTTATATGTATATAGAGGAGTTATTGCATTGTCTTTGCCAACTTTGCGAGCTCTTCAAAGATGAATCTAAAGTTTGGCAAACAGCCACACAGACTGGGCGTTTAATATGATGCGCTAACTCACTGTTCTCCTGTACAACCTTTTCGTTGTGCCAGACAGTTCCTTTTAAATATGATGATGCCAAGCAGATGCTGGTGACATTGGGTGTAATTTAATAGAGCAGCTGTAGGGAGGAAGCAAAGCTGGAACTCATAATGTCAAATGCAACAGTCCCTTTGTCTGCAATAATTGAGGCAGTATTTATCACAGTGATGATGTTGTCAGTTGAGACTGCGCACACAACTGTGGATGCTTTAAAGAAACAACTCATGTAACTAAAGTGCCATCAGTTTGATAAATAATTTCAAATAAACAGACCTGAGAGTTCTGACACAGGCGGAAGTATTTCATGCTCTTATTTGGCGCATGTAGTCTCGATACAGTAATAAACATGCCAAACGACTCCCAGGTTCATCTGTGAGAAAAAGGTTTCTTGCACATTTTGAGGCAAAGGAAGCATTAAAAGCATACTCTTTACAACAGCTCGACAGAAACTAAATATATAATGGGACCAGGTGGCAGCACACATTAATTTTAGTGTAGTTCTCTTGAGAAACAATGGGGATGAAGTACAGTTTACAAGGACATTGTACAACACACCCAGCAGAGTAAAATACATTTTGACTCCTTTTTGGACGGTAAACTTTGGGGTTTTTCATTTAACTTTTCCTATTTGCATTGTTCCTTATACAAAACTGTGTTGAGGAGCCACAGGCAGGCAATGCATAAATAAACAGCCTCTCTTACAATCCTCTGTCATCATGAGGTGACATTTTGGATGTGTTCTGAATGTTGGGGCAGCAGGGTTTGTCCTGATTAATCTATCTCACTGCAAAAACGCAAATCTTAGCAAGTGTCAGTCTTCTTTCTAGTACAAAATATCTCACAAAAAATCTCACAACAGTCACCTGACATGTCCAGATAAACATGTTATTTTACAAGCAAAGAACAAAGCTTGTAGCGGTTGTAGTACAAATTATTCAGGGACCTCCAAGTGCTGACAAACTTTAAACCACAGCAGTGGCTCAAAATGTGCAAAGTTTGCAATGACAGAAGGAAACCTCCCTGATAGGGGCCCCATCCGACAGCACTCCCTCTTGTTGTGCTGCTAAGCATGCATTTTTGCTGGGAACCTTGTGTTTGTCAATGAAAGTCACTGAAGGATAATGAAGGTTTTTAATGTTTCCTTATATTTTGAAAATAATCCTAATGTCAACTTTGTAAAAATGTTCACATTTTACCAATTTTTGTTGTTAGATCGTTTTTGACAAAAGACTCAGACTCTAGAATCACCACTGGTTGAAGTTTACAAAAAGCAACTGACAACTCCAGGTACACTTAGGAGCTGTTTGGAGTGAAAATGTCAAAATAAATTTTAAATGGCGGACTGAGAACAGACCCTAGTTGTTACAGAAACTTATACCTTCCAAATAGAACCATTTCGTTCACATTTTAATTTCTGCCAGGACGTTTTACACTTCGTTTTGTTTTGTATGGCACCATTTATAGGCTGAAGCAGTAGGAAGTGGTTGAATGCTCATGTAAGCTGTTCTCACAGTAGCTAGTGAGTTATCAAATACACTGCTCGACCTTCAATATGACCCTCCAGATTTTGACTTTACTGTGTTGCTGTTCCATTTGGAAGAAGAGAAGTTATTATTTTGACAGAAAGCCAACGTGTATACCATCTGCACCATGGAGGAAAGCAATAGTTCATGATCCCCTTGATGACATCATGTGAGCTTCACACACTTAGCATTACATCAGAGAAAAATGGCTGCCATGTGAATGTAGTGAATGTCAACATGAGGAGGTTGCAGATCCAGCAGTTTGAGCGGTAGGGGATGGATAGAATGATGATGGATGATGATGGTGTGGGTGAGTGGTTTGACATTTTGATTACAAAGGCATGCTGTGCTGTCAGCCTTTTTGAGACCTCAGCAGCTTCTCAGTTGGTGGAAAAGCCACTGGTTAGTATCTTGGGTCAAACACACATGATATCCAGTGATTCTCCAATGAACAGCTCCATTCATTAATGTGGTCAGACTTTGTCCCAGTTGGCTTACCGTCCATGTTGTTCATTGAACGAAAGGTCCTGTTGTGTTTCATTATTTTTAGTTAAATCACTTTGCAGCTTAACGTCTCTTCTTGACAGCTCCACAGAGGCTTCAGTGAAGGTGGGCAGCACATGCAGACACCAGCTTGTATTAGCATATTCTTCCGCTGTCAGCTTGAAATGATGCAACCTGGTGTTTAATGTCACTCTTAGCTCAAATTGACTATCAATTATGTGAAGGATAGGGTTCCAGTATGTGTCAGCCTCCTGGATTGGCTTCAATCAGGCCGTCCCAATCTCCTCCTGCACCTCAGGGACCCACCTTGGATAAAATGAACGATATCAATAATGGCTGAAGTTCAATATTTTTATACTTAAAAAATGATAGCCTTTGCTCAAGGCTGGCAGTTTCTGAAGAATCAGTGTGCTCCAAGTTCTGTCTGAGCGTCGCAAACCGGAGCTATTCATGCCCTCTCAAGTAAGTCCTCATGGTCCCACTGCCCATGCTGCGATCCACTTCAATTCCAAGTATGTGCCTGGTCCCTTTTTAATGGAGCCAACTACAAGCACACACCAAGCTGAACAGAGCAGATCGACCCAGACACAGAGAGGCATAGAACATCCAGTCAATTTCAAAATGAAAACCCAACAAACACACCCCAATCATATATCACTTTACCAACAACACGTCAGAACAGGTACCAAATGAACAACAAATCTAACTAGGAACTACAAAGTAACATGTTGTTTGCATGTTGTCCTCTTCATTTAGTTTGGCTTGGAGTTTCAGGTACGTTGCTCTGGCGGCCTGGAATCTCCTGCAGGATGATCTGTGTCTGGGGGAGCTGGTTTCTTTAAATCATTTAAAAAGTAGATTGAAGGTGTTGGAGGAAGATGCTTCAGGTTGTAGATGATTTGACTAATGACTTTCTGACTCAAGACATGTTAAGCTGTGTTTGCAATTACTCTTACTTTTTTTTGTGCTACTGCCCCTCTTGGCCAGGACACTCTTGTAAATGAGATTCTTAATCTCAATGAGGTTCTCCTGGTTAAATAAATTTGAAATCAAAATAAAATAAAAATGTACACGTGATCCTGGTAGGTCTTGTGAACCTACAAGTACAGCTGCTCATGGCTGCGCTCCACTGCGCTAACACTTCAGAAACGGACCCAGTGACGTTCTGTGCATGCTGTCAGATGAAGTGAAACCATGCCAACTGCACACACGGATCGTATGGAATATGCCTGTAAGGAAGCTGTGTCAGACTCAAGCCGTAGTTGTCACAAACTCAATCAAATTTAGTTTGATATTCAGAGGTCAAACATCAGGTGCATTGTGTGAAAAAGCCGCATTTACTCAAGAAGTCATGTGCTGATGTGCTGATGAATTGAGCACACATAGTTTTCACAATTTTACAATATAATAAATTAGTCTGGGACTCCAGTGTAAGCAAAATTATGACATGATTAGGCTTTAAACCCAGATGTAGACACTAGATGAAAGAGTACATTTGATGAAAACACATTTTGATAGTAAATAACATAGACTGTATATAAACATGGACGTGATGGCACCCATTGGTTTTTCAAGCAGACTTTTGAAGCCCATCGATGGCAGTTGCCATATTGGAAATGCAGAGTCAAACTAACCTTATGGTACAGTGGGTGCTGATAAAGAAATTAGATATATTCAGACCTAATTCTTCTTCTGCACCAGGCTTTAAACATGTTTATTTCTGCGTGTTTGAATGGGTGTGTATTGAACTTCTTAATCTTTTGCTGCTAGTCTAAATTTAATAATCAAGGGACTTTTTGGCACTTGTGCAGGGGATTCACTTTTCAACACCGAAGGTTCCCATTTGCTTAAATGTCAATGTATTTGTAATCTCAATTACGTCAATTCCTATGAATATGGCCTAGCCATGCCTGGAGGGAATCTTGTTTATCTGGTTTATTTTTCTTTTGATTGATTGACTTAGGCTACTGATTAGTGGAAAAATCTCCCCCTCGCTCTCATGTTCTTTGCAGAGAGACACAGCGTTAGATGTTCTTTGTTACAATGGCCCTGTGGTTAATGGTTGTTTTGATTTTTTTTTCATCAGTTGCACAGTAATTTTGAGGGAACTTTGAGGATTGATGGGAGGAGGCATACAACCAATCAAGGAGGTGTTTTTTTTCTCTCATCCAAATCAAATAAGACAAATAACAGGTGTGAAAGCACCCTTAGTTGGTTAATTACACAGAACTGTTTCCTTCCCACACACGAATGCCTTTTAACTTTTGAGTAAAAGAGAAAAAGAAAAGAACCTGGGAGTAAAATGGGCTGTTCTGCAGAGAGACCCCAGAGGTCCTGTCAACTTGAAGAAAAAGCCCACGGGATCTTGTCCCTCCACAGGACAATGTTCCCCAACACCTACGTACTATCACACTGAGCTAGATAAATACTACTGTAGTACAGAATGTGCCACATGACAGCATGTTACTGCTCAGATGATCACCTGACAGATGTTTACACTGCACAACATTCTGCTCTTAATTGTTCACTTCCTGCAGCTGTCAAAGGTAAGACAGGGTAGATGAATTGTCCACTGATCCATGATCCATGGGCTTTACTTGTATTCCTGCAAATACAAGGCTTTGTTAAAGTGTTGAATCTGATGGGCCGATTATGCATAGCAACAGCTATCCCTCAATAGATCACCGATGTAAGGAAGAACAATCTGTTTCTTAGAAAAGCGACCGTTTGCTAGGACCGCAGCTCTTCCCACAGACTCTGGAGGACCAATAGTTATACCATTAAACCTCAGATAAAGGCCTGTCCCAATTTAAGGCCCAGTCCCCTTTACTAGCCTGGTGTTGCCACAAATTAAGTTCTCAAATACCTTTGCATTTAAGTGCTGAAATACAGTAGTTTCCAGATAAAATACAAGGATGTAGAGCAGCAAGACACACAAAATAAAGATGAACATGTGAAGGCTTTAGATATATAATATTTAATATAGATATAAATAAATGCTGAAATTATGGAAAAAATATAAATACAGTAAATAAATAAACTAAGCCTTAAACAGCTAAAGATATTCTGATATGTTTCCACAGCTCCAGCACAGAGCATCCTCTCTCCCTCACAGTGCAGCAGGTTGGCAGATTAACAAAGATCAAATAGGTGATTTTAAATTGAATTTGTAATTGACATCCTTTGTACATAGTTAAATGTTCTTTCTTGTGTAGATTTACAGTTTAACAGTCTTGCCCATTTTGGCTGTGCACCAGTTTTGTTTGAAAATGATTAAAAGCCTGCCTCGTATTGACGCCAGTCCCAAAATAAAGTCTGGATTATCTCATAGACTACAGTTAATAAAAGCCCAGGCTACTAATGTTAGTTTCATGGTAACATCATGTCTGCTGAAAGAAGTCGGGTTACTTTCACGTTGGGGAGAAAGGTAAAGA
The DNA here is from genome assembly GCF_963584025.1 of Labrus mixtus. Classification (NCBI taxonomy): domain Eukaryota; kingdom Metazoa; phylum Chordata; class Actinopteri; order Labriformes; family Labridae; genus Labrus; species Labrus mixtus. The sequence continues at coordinate 25,103,649 of NC_083621.1, forward strand.
AAACAGCGTTGCCCTTTTACTGACCTGGGGTTGACTTCACTGTCTCACCCTGACATTTACATCAAACACAAAGAAAAATATGTTGTTGCTGTTTTTTTTAAAAGACAGAAAGCCCTCAGGTACGACCGTGTCTTGATCCCAACAAAGGGTCTGACCTGTCTCTGAACTCTTTTTATTCTGAAAAAAAAACCTGCCATGACATCAGGAACTTTGATGTTTCCTGTGTGATTTTGCAGACTCAGACAGATTTTTGCAATGTGGCTTCAACATCCCGAGTCTGACCTTTAATTGATGATGTCATCATCCTTATATCCAGTCTGTTAACTGTCAACACTCAAACACATCACCTGCATTAAAATCAAGTTTAAAATGTCACAATTTGTGTATAACACACCACAATGACAGAGTGCGACCTCCGTTGTCTTTGAAACTTCAGTTATTCCTGAGCAGAAGCTGGTCCTAAAACCTAAAAATAAATTAGATATGCATGTTTTACTTCTGAGCTTGTATGCGCTGCATGTAAAGTGTTTGTGTTTATTTCGTGTTTTCAATGATGCTGTGAGGGTAACACTATCTGTGCAGGTATTCACTCTTCATTCGATACACAAACGATTGTCTTGTTGTTATTCAGAGAATATCTTTTCTCTTTTACCTTCTCATGTCTCCTGTTTGGAGGACGCATTTCTTCGCAGTCTCAAACTGTCTTTGTGATTAATCGGACATTTTCTTCTAACAAACATCTTGTTCACATGTAGGCTACTTCTTTCTTATCCCCTCGCTCTCACATTACATATCCACTAAAGTATGGGCTGTCAGGGTAACCCTATTATTGCAAACTACTGGACAAGCAAACCACCACCTGTGTGAAATTGGAAGTCAATTTGTCTGGGTGTCCTGGCGGTTCGCTTTCTTTGTGGACAGGTTTCCTCAGCTGGAACTGCATGGGCCCTCCCTAGATCAGTCCATCCATTATCTATAACACTTATGTCGTTAGGGGGTCGTGTGAGGCTGACGCCGATCGCAGCTGTCATATAAACTATTGTAAAACAGCGTTGGATCAACAGTGTTAGCTCTAGCCTCCTGGCTAACATTCTCCTCCCCGGCCTGGCTCTGATCATCTTTTGGAAAAAAAAAAAAGATTGGTTTCTCAGTTATTGTTGGGGTCAAATGCCTTTACAAGCTCCCTCTTTTTCTTCTTCTTTCTTTTCTGGCATCCCAACTCTTGTGAAGATCCTGGCATGGCTACATGCAATCCGGCATTTCTGATCAAAAGTTAGGCTGAGTGGGTCCACCCCCCTGAGAAAGCCTCATTTCATTTGAAGAAGAGGTTGGTTATATTTTGATCAGCTGTGAAAACACCAGAGTTTCTTATTGCATCAAGGAGAGTCGCCCCCTAATGCTAATTAGAAATAATGCAGATTAAATTACCCCCCCCCCCCCCTTTCATTGGCTTTTCTTTTAGAAACCAAATGCTATCCTCCCTTCATTTTTTTCTGAGCTCAAACATGAAATCCCAAAGTCTCTTCACATTTTGCGACATGATGGTGCCAAGCTCCATCTAAAATAAACTCCCCATCACGGTCTGGGGTTAGCAGCTCTTTTTTCACATTATTGGAACTATCTTCCAAAATGACACACACACTCTGAGGATGGAGTATACATCTAAGCTTTTTATTTCATTTTGTTTCAGTTTACCACTCAATCCACATCTCCCCAAATCCCCAAATGCCTCCTACCCATAATCCCTTTTGAAGTAACTGTCAGTCATCCTCTCCATCTTTCCCCTTGTTTGCAATAGCTGTCTAAATCTTAATCTTCCCTCTACCTCCCTCCACCGCCCCTCTGTCATTGAAGTAAACAGGGAAAATAAACCCTCTTCCTGTCTACCTGTGGCTCCCTAATCTACCTGCTCTATCTCCACTTCAACATTGTCTCTCCCCTAACACCCCCTCCTCCACCACCACCCTCGCATGAAGACGAAGTCTCCCATGAGGTTCCCCTCTGTCTTTACCTAAACCATTGTTTTGATATCCACCTCTTCATTCATCATGAAATGTCTGCTGACATCTCAGTTATATTATATTTGTCTCCTCTCCTCTCCAGAGCTGCTGGTACGTTGGAGCGTGTTTTGGGGGGAGATGCAGATTGGTGGTATTTTCTGAGACAAGGAAAAGTTTTACACAGTGAGAGATTGAAGAAAAGCCAACAAAGGCAATACCATAATAATACAAAGTAGAAAACATTAGGCACAGTTGTGCAGTTCATGTGTTTGCATTCAGGAGGAATCTGCTAAGAATGGACTCTGGCCGCTAATAGCACTATGATTTACACATCAGTTGAGCCAGCTATGTGTTGTGTATCTCAAGGTCCTAAAGCTTTTGTTATGCCCTTCTGTGTTGTTCTACCCTTGGCAGGTTTGCTCCTTTCGTGCACCTGCTGTGCAGAACTGTGCTCAGATGTTGTACAAGTTTCAACGTTTAAAACAAAACTTCACACACCTGCCCTGTCTCCATGAGGGTCTAAGTGTGTGTGTATGAGGCGGGGCTGAGCGTCTGACAGCACCTGACGGATTGAACCCCAGAGTCTGATAGTAAAAGTCAGTCAAAGTAATAAAAACAGACTTTATTTACAGATTTCATTTTTGAAGTCATAAAGTGGCTGAATTATCAGTGTCTGAAAAACATCCCTTGTAAATGCTGTGGTGCAGTTACAACGACTCTCATCAGATATTACTACCATTGCTGAGAATTAGACTGTTGATGCGACTCAGTTCATTTGCACAGAAATGGCCCAATTTTGTCCCAAGTGACTGCAAAATGGCTCATCTGACAACATGCAAACAGAGCCGGTGCACAGATTTGTCCTGTAGCACATCCAGGGGAGACTTTCACCACTTTCAGAAAATAAAAAAGATTAACAAAAACAGAGCAGTAGTTGAATGTGACAAACGAAATGTGTAGTGTCTGTTATTTCGAAATAAAGTTCTCTGTGTTTGTGTCTGCTGGCACACTATCTGTCGTCCACTCTGTCAGCCTCTTTGTCAAAGTAGAGCTGATATATTTCTAATGACAAATACCCAAATTGAGAAGTGTACAATATTCTCATTTCACAGTATCTGTCAGTAATCCAAGCTTAACTCAGTGTGTGAGCAGAGGTGATGGAGTACCCATCACACACAAACACACCTTCTAACTTTGTAAGAATACACTATTGCAAGGCTCAGACTTTGTAGCTTCATTGTTAAATAAATACTGTTCTTGAGTATCAGTGATGCCCTTTAGTCTCTCAGGTTCTGATTCACAAAAGGAATGTGCATCTTTTGCTCCCACTTAACCTGTGCAAAAGTGTGAAAAATACACTGTCCCTCATTCACAGAACACATGCAAAGGGTTAAATACACCTCAAACCATACTGTGCACCAGGCCCGGCCGCAGAAATGGCTGGGCCGTTGAAAGGCCCAGTGAATGGGTCCTCCCGGCTTATCATTTAAATCAATATATTTGCATTTTATCAATTATGTTAGCACTAGCCTCCTGGCTAACATTAGCCCCTTCTGCCTAGCTACCATCAGCCTTTGGAGCTGACTGAAACAAGTTTGTCAACAAGTTCTTGTTGGGGTCAAATGTCTGAGTCAGCTCTCAACTTTTCTTCTTCTTTCTTTCTGCCATCCTTACTCCTGGAATGGCTACACTTTTTTTCAACTTATTTTTAATTAAAATTGTTGGCACATGGCATATGGAATGGCTATACTGATTGAGACATAAATGCCATAACTGTTTAAGTTCACTGTGCCAACTTATGTCTGTACAGTGCCCAAAAAAAGGCTCATATCATTTTAAGAAGATGGGGCTTATGTTTTGAAGCAAAGTACATTTTAGCAAAAATATATGAAATGTGTAAGATAAAATGTCTCCATAATTGCTTAAAATTAGGATGGGCAGTGTTTTAAAAAAAAAAAAAAAACACCTCCATGGTCCCTTCCCATGTGACTGGGCCCCTTAAAGCTTTCCCCTTTATCCTCCCAATGGGCAGCCTGGCTGTGAACCAGTGCTGTTCAGGAGTATTTAAATGAGCCATCATGCAGTCATTGACAATTTTTTTGTGCAAATCAGCCTCATTGCAAAAAGCATCTATTTCACAAACAGTGGCAATAACAGCCACTTGCAGTAAGAGTCAAAATAAATCACAGAGAGTTGGTGGTAACTGCGCCGCATCATTTAAAAGGGATTTTACTGGCAACAGTTCCAGTGATCAGGAAAACCATTCCACCTCTATGACTTCAAAAATAATGTATTTGTAAAGAAATTAAGTTTATCTTTAATATGACAATTAAATTAGTCCGGAGCTGTCAGCGTCTCCACACTTCATCTACCTGTTTAGAGACGGTCTGAAGCCATTACCATGACAATACAAGTGTTGTTTTTGTTCTTTGAGTTGTCCTTTGTTGCACCATTCAGCTCTGTTTTAAAACAGCAAAACTCGTATCACATTTTTTGAGGTCTTGCATTACAATAAACTTGAAAGAGTTCCCTCTCCCTTCTTAGCTCATCATCTTTATGTGGACTAAACTGAGCTCCGTCAGGATGAGAGTGCAGCTCCGTGCAGAGGAAAGGTGCAGATGGCTTCTCTCCACATTTAGATGCAAAAAAATAAAGGTAAACTGCGCAGAGCAAGACAACTTTTCAGGAGTGTTGGCCCCTGAATATCATCAGTACTATATGCTTTGTGAATAAGACCATGAGACACAGCAGATATCAAAAAGGAGGAGGGAGATAGGTGCAAATGCTCTGCAATTTGTAGAGCTCTAAGTGTCTATCTATTCTTAGTGAATTAGGCCCTCAGTGTTGTTTGAACATTATCTGTCTATGCTGTAGAGAAGGGCAGCACTAATCAACATGAATAATAAGGAATTCAAATGTTGAACAGGCCAATAAGAAGTCATGGTTTGAAAGATAAAAAAGTCTTTAAATACATGTACTGTATGTACTATATTTTTCAGTGCTCACCCTTTGATGAACTTGCAATCTCTCCAGAGTGTTTCCTTCTTTTTGCTTCAATGCCTGACATTTACTAATGATCTAAGAGAGCTCAAGAGAGTTTTATGTTTGATTCCATCTGAAGCATTTTCAGATATCATATGTTCCAAAAATCTTGGGGTAAGAAATAGTTTGCTGTTCACTGACAAATACTTAAAGATTCAGACAGGAGAAGTGCATCTCAGCTCCATCCTTACTGAAGGGTTCTGAATCTCTCACTCACAATCCTACTTCCGCCAAGAAGATTCCTCGTACTCTCACAGAAACAACAATAGTGATGTGAACATTGTGAAAATTGCTGGCTAAAACACAATGCCTCGCTGGGATTCCTCAGCCAGGGAATAGACCAGGTTAGGTTGAAACATGTGCAGTATTATTGAATTATTTATGAAACAGAACTACCTTTAATACACATTAGTACACTATGTATTTCAAGTAAGAGTGCTGGTAACATTGTGTTTTGATTCCCTTTATGCCTGCAGATGAACAAAAGGGAGAACACTTGGCTGCACTCTCCTGATTTCATGAATTGTTTATGGGTAGCTACAAGTTTTCCATGCAGTTGGGAAGAAAAACAAATCTTTCAGGTTGGATTCTCCTGCTGCTCCAGGTAAGTTTGATTCATTGTGTATTGCATAGAAGTTGAAAACAAAGCTGTAGTGTTCTCTTTGACCAGTTTCATGGCAGGATTGATATTTAACAGGCTAAATAAAAGGCGTGCTGCAGGTCCCGACTGATTCTCTTAAGCTTTCAGGAACTAAATCCTGACTTTTTGTGGACAGTTTCAGCACATTATGGTCTTAAAACTTTCATGAATTGCTTTTAACACTCTTCTTACATGGCGAGAAGACGTGCATGTTGGATGCACTTTCAAAACTTGAAATACTCTGGTTGTTCAAGTGAAGTAGCAGGCACTTGGATAGAGCTGAAGGAGGAGGAGTGTTCAGTAACATTGGGACCCATTCACCAATATCTTCAGAATTTTCTCAAGTTTCTTCCTTCAGAAGATTTCTATGAAAACTCTCCATCAGATTCATCAATGTGTTCTTAAATAACTGAATGAATGCAGGGCCCTGAAGACACACAGACTCGCATGCTGGTAGCAAGAAAATAAGGATGTGGAGATACCTGACGGAGCGCTGAAGAGGTGCCCAGAGTCTTCTTCAAGTAGGATTGAAGAACAAATTTGTTGGTGGTTGGTGAATTTGGTCCAATTACTATTTCTGTGTTAGTATAATCCCAAAGATGTTTCTATGATGCAAGCACAACAGTAGGAAACATAATACAATAAACTGAGGCAGGCAGAAAAAGGCACAAAGCAGAGAAGCTTTTCTAAATGTGGTGCCGTGAAGAATCCAGACAACTCCTTTGACTTCACACAGACTTTCTACAGAGTGCTGCAGGAAGAAAGTCCACTTAAAGTCACTGTGATTAGTTTCAGCTGCATGCACTCCCACATGCACCTCTCCAGGACAATGTCGGGAAATAATTACAAGTGCAATGCATGTGTGAAGGGGCTGAAGAAATGAAAAGACAATGAAACCAACAATAGTTAATGATGTATATTTTCTGTCAGCTGTCTGAGAAACATATCTTACAAAAAAGGTCAAGTTAGCCTCTCGAGGACGACGCAGTGGTCTGCACGTGGAAGAGGAACATACAAACATAACATACATTTGATGTACAGGGATTATTTCAGAAACTTTTGACTTTAAACAACTTCAAACTAAATGCTCTGAGAGAGATGCCGGTTATTTATATTGTTCTTATTTCATTTTTAATTTATTACAAATGGATTATAAGAAATTTAAAACCACATTTTTTTAACAAATCAGATAAAGAGTTTAAGTTGTACTTCTGATTTCACAAAAGTTTGGAGGTCCCAAGGAAAACCTAAAAAGGGTTTTGGACAAAGTATGTATCCCATTTTATAACTTAAATCTTGATTTCTTTATTGGTAATTTTCACTTTCATTATATGAACAGAATTATGACTAAGTCCACCTATATCCTGTGGTTTAAACAAACAGACATTCCTTGCTAGATAAATGCTGCTGTGCAGCTGCATAACATATACTGTCTCTTTTCAGTGTCTGTCTCAGCCAAGGAGAGAGAAAGCGGCAAAAAGAGAGACAACAACAATAGTGACAAACAGAGAAACAACAATTGCAATGACAAACAACATTTTTTGGCTACAATGCCAGGAATCATAATGTAATGTGTCTTGTAAGCTGTTAGTGAAAGAATTTCCCCTCTGGTTCAAAAACGCACCCACTCACCAATCCATCCATCCATTTATTTTTCCATCCATCCATCCCTCCACCCAATCATCCAGCTATCTATCCATCAATCCATTCTTCCATCCATGGTCAGTCTGTCCACTAGAGTTGAAACTAGTACCAATGAAATTGAACTCTTCAAGACCAATCCTACCATAAACTCATCTTTTAGTTGTTCCTCTTCCATTCCTCTTTCTTTCTTACCTTTCTGTTCATTATTAATGTCCCTCCTGTGGGACCATTTAGAAGAGCAATAAACATAACTGTGTTTGATTTTATGTGACTCATGTTTCTCAATGTGTGTATGTGTGTGTGTGTGTGTGTGTGTGTGTGTGTGTGTGTGTGTACGCTTGAGAAAAAGTGAGAGGCCCTGGGTATGGACTTGAAGCCATTCCAGGACAGTGACTGCCGTCTAATGGCTGCCCCTGGGGGTCGCAAACACACAGTCTCAAACACACACTTACACACAACTATCCAGCTCTGTAGCAAAAAGTATTTACCTTAGCTTGCTCTGTCAGCTATTGGCTATTTCATTCCACTCATGGGTCACTTCTCATCCGGCAAAGGTTGAGTCCCAGGAGCAGGATGAGAGGAGAGACAAAAAAAGTGGTCACAAAGTGAAAGTGAAGGGCAAAATTTGGAAAATATCCCAATATATAATCCTCATATTACTGGGCGCAGTAGAAATGAATCTTCTGCATTTATCCTTTTGTTTTATTGCATTTCAGTGATTCTCCCTCTTTGCGTGAGTCATGGCTGATTAAAAAACAAGTTACTTCGATTAGTGCTCAGAAAGTGTGAACAGAAGAGGCATTTCATCAAAGATAGAGGCAATAGCGCTTTCCTATCAAATGAAATACAGACTTCAAAATATTGCAGCTCAATCATGACTTATACATGTGTGGTGGTGACTGTCTGCAGAGACCCTGACCTCTGCCTGGATTTTCACATTTTGTTTAGTTTTCATTTCATTTATTTGTTTAGTTAGGACAGTGTGTGAGATGTTCTTTTGTTATTCACCACTTGTCACTTAAATCTTCATTTAATATCAAATCATATTATTCTTTACAGTTGTGTATTTTGCTATAATGTATTTTTTGCTTGTGTAACATTGCAGTACTATCCCAGGTTTGTTTGTGTTAGCATTAAGTTACAGGTCACATCAAAGTATAAATCAACTTAAAGCAAACACACAGTCTTGATTTAGTTCAGTCATTTTTATTTAGTTTCTGGAACTGCATTATATCATTTTTTAGCTGTTATCCATACTTACTTTTATTTGTTCTGTTGTCCAGTTCTCCATGTTGTCCCATGTAGTTAGAGGAGCTGGCCCAGCACTTCCTGGGTATTTATAGGGTTGATGATGTCATCGCTGACATCACTGGGGCAGACCATCTGAAAGGGTTTTGTTTTTCTGAGAAATGTTTTCTGTCTTGTCATTTCTTTCTTATGTAAGTTATGGGTAAAATATAATTGAAGTATTTTAAGTTCATTTGAATTTCTTTGTGAAGAGAAAAGTGAAACTCCCTATGTGAGTTTTGCTTAACCCAGGTGAGGCCATTTTGTTAATGGGGCAGTCTATAAAATCAGGAGACATTTGTTCCTGCGGGGGGAAGAGGTGAGGATGTGCTGCCTTTAACACGGTCCTTAATCTGATTTAGGTATGAGTTAGTGATGGTGAAATGAGGCTTTGTGAAGCAATGAGGCTTTCCGGCCAATTGTATCGCAAGTAGATTCATTACTCGAGGCCTCATTTAACACAGTGTACACTAGTGACACCTACTGGTCAAAACAATTTAGAGCAGCCAAATTATTATAGATCACATGACATGCCATTGCATTACTGACATGTTATAGCAAATTGTACTACTGCGGTAACCAATAAGGATTCAGGTGATATTACTTTATAACATACCTTAGTTAATATAATCATATTATCATTCGGTGATCTTGTTTTTTTATGATTTCCTATCAAGATATAGCCTATGAAACAACAATATATATAAATCTATTGTTCAACAAGTTTGAGGACTTATGTTAACTACAAGTCCAGGAAAAAAGGAAGATTGAAAGAAAGCTCCTTAAAGCACACCAAGCACTTCACCTTCAAATCAAAATAATAAACCATCGATAATAAACACAGATAATGATGATAATGACAGAAATAGTAACAACTAATGGAAGAGATTCAGCATGGCAATACATGAAAGCTTTGTAGCATAATGGTTATGGCAGCGCCACGTCGACATAGAGGCTTGGGTTCGGTTTTCAAATGTTTTGTTTTAACGTTTTTTTACGTTTCCCTTATAGGGAGATGATAACTCATAATGCTCCCGAACAGGAGACGTTTTCCTCTTTCTCGCAGGCTCCATTTCTCCAAAAAAATAGACCCAAAACTCTAACTCTCAACAACCAACTAACGCAAACTGACAAGGAGACATGACAAGTGGGTTTCGCTTCCTTTTATCCACAACCCGAAACACAAACAAATCAATGACGTAGTTCTACTCAAAGTGAGGCCTCGTTTGTCATCGATGATGCGCTTCTCTGAAAATGACACAAGTCTCGATACGGGGCCTTGGCTAGAAATGCCCCTCCTACTCGACACATGCTTCAAAGCCTCAGTGTCAAACGTAACATCACTAGTATGCGTTAATTTACCTGATCTTTCATTGAACTTTTGTTCTTTTATGAAGTTAACACGTGTTGGGATTATCACTGTCAATAAATGCTCACCTCTGGAAAAAACGAAATCTGCTGAATTTGCCTTCTTAACACCTTCCAAGACACTTGTGTCAAACTACTTTACACAGTGCACATTAATCAACATATCAACAAATAGTATCCATGTAAATATGGTTGACTCACGTCATTTCTGGGTGGGGAGCTGGTGTGTTTCCCCCATCCAATAAGAGCGCACAGGTGAGTTTAGGAGTGGATACAATTCAGCAATGGGTCGCAATTCAAACCGGTGAATATGACCGACATGGTCGATGCGGCGAAGAAGATTTGATCTGCAGAGTCCCTCTGCACCTTTAAGAAAAAGCTAAAGACCCAGCTCTTTCATGAATACCTACGACCTTAATGATGATGATGACAATGGTAATAAAGATGGTTTTGTTTGATGACGGAAGATTTTAAGATGGTTTCTATACTGATTAGAGGTCTTAAGAACTGCCGTCAGTGTTGTGCTTTGCCTCTGTGCAATGCCTGTCAGCACCTGTGTGTCCAATCGGACTCAAAGCTAATCGTTTGCACTTACTGAAATCTTTTTCCTTTTTTCTAGATCCTTGCTTGTGTTGTACTTACTCTCTGATGTAAGTCGCTTTGGATAATAGTGTCTGCTAAGTGAGTTATAGAATTGTAGAATTGTAGAATTTTACTCGCAGACATGGAGTTGACCTGCTTTGGACCGGCAGGCGACAAACACCAGTGGTTAGCTTGCGCTAGCCTGTGGTAGCTTTCAGTTTAAGGTGTGAGCAGTAAACAAACACTACGTCCTGCAGTGAGTATGCACTTCTGGGGGTGAGTAGGAGCCCAGTAGGAGGGGCCCAGTTAGAATGTTGTGTTTACAAGCTGCAACCAACTAAGCTACTGACTTTACCTATAAGAACCTAGCAAGCAAATAAATGACATCAGATTTGCTGCCATTTTCATCTGTGAACGTTGGTAGTAGAAGCAGAGTAGAAGGCAGAAAATTTGAGGTGTATTATGAATAATATAACAAGTAAGCTTTCTGTGTATTTGTCTCAAAGAACAATGCGACTAACAGGACAATTCGGGGATTACAGGTTGCCTCAAAGGTAAACTGGATGACTTTCCAGCCAAATCTCCCATTAGTCTGTTAGCTCATGACATCATGCCAGCTCTAAACAGAGGTGAATGTAATTTATGGCAGCATCCATAGCATGGGAAACATTGCAAGCTTTGGACCATGGGTTTGGATCCGCGCCACTCTGCTAGTCCCAATGCTGAGGTAGTTTTGCAATCAAACAAACATCCGTCAATGGATTATTCACACAAAGTAAGAGAACAAACACAAAAACAAGACATCTGCATTTACAAGACAACAGACAAAACAAATCACAAAACAACACAGTTAATACAATTACAATGAGTACAGGTTTAATAAGTAGAATTTTATTAGAACATTTACATTAGAATATTTAAATTAATAAAAAATTGACTTAGCTTGTGTTATATTTCTTTTGTTGAGTACTATCATTAACCACAAATATTTCCAACAGTTATCAAAACCAGAGAAATTCTTAATTTCACCTCACTAAAGACAATGCTCACGTAGGTCGCCATGTCGCGAACACTGAAGCTTCAGTGTTTATCCAGCTCTGTATCGGTCTTAAAACCTTTCTGCGTTCTAACCTCTTTCCGTTTTTCAAAAGCATCTCCCATATTGATCCTAGTTTTACTAAGTTTCTGTTCGCAGAGCTTATTAGAAAAATGCAGAGGCTTTATAGGTCAGGTAGATTGGTTTGAGGGACCCAACAGCTGTGTGGGGTTACCTGAAAACCGCCTACCTTCTCCGGTCCAAACAAAAGCAGACCATCCAGGACCAGAATCCAAACTTAAAAGGAGGACATACTGACTGCTGCATCGTTGGTCAGAGAAGCCAGCACTTCAACATGGCATGTTTCCTTAATGTCTGATGATATAGTAAGGCTATTTTATGATTTATTTTAGCTGATATCTGACAGATTGCTCCTTTAACTAAACTGAAAACCAAATAGGAGAGTAGCAGTATTGATCCTAGCTTTCATAATGCCATCTTTCTGAGCCTCGTCTTCAATACGTTTACAAATATGTCTGGAAAGAAGTCAAGGGCAGATAATTTAAAGCAGTCTGAAGTTTTAAGCACCACCAATAATGTGCAGGTACAAAGATTTATATGACTTCCTATACTGTTGATTTTGTTCTTTTAAAACACTGTGTTTCTTTGCAATAATTTTTATCACTACAACTTTATAAACACTCTTTAAGAGTCCAGACTGATTTTGCTTCCTTAAAATCACTCAGGTTAAGAGGAGAGAGTAACTCATTCTGTATATTTGAAGAGGACATAATACTAACATTAAATGTTTCCATATGAGCTCCACTTCAGGCTTTTTTCTTTTTGATTGGAGCTTTTGGTGCAGTGTCAATAGTTTGGTCTCTTGTCACGTCTCACATTTCTACGAGCTGTTAGTTCCACCAAGGATGGTTTTCCCTCACACTATTCAGATGGTTTCATTTCAATAAATGTTCAAATAGAGTATTTCACAATGTCAGAAACATGAATACAGATTTTATAAAACAGAACTCTGTCTTCTTTTCCGTCTCTCATTAATCATTTTATACCCCCTTAGATCTCTTTGGTGGATTTGCAGTTTGTATTTAAAGTAACCAAAAAAAGCTTCAACATGTTGCAAATCTGTGCTTATTGCAAGGTTATGAAGAGTGTTGTGTAAGGCTGCTTATCACCAAAGGACAGCTGCTTCCTGTGATAGAAGAGATACTGAGTCGGCATTTCGTTGCATTTTTGAGCTCTAGGAGACTAGAGCTAACACAAGACAGCTAAACCTCAGATAAAGTGTGCTCTATGAATGGTTATGTACCAAAACTGTGAAGTTTATTTTAAAGGAGCAATATGTAACTCTGACACGTAGCTTTAAGAATTATTACTGCAGTTTAATTTCAAAACATCAGAGAGAGCTGTCTCCACCTTCCCCCTTCTCTCTAGAGCCGCACACGCAGGTTGCCATGTCGGGGACACTGAAGCTTCAGTGTTTAGCCAGCTCTGCATCACTCTTGAAACCTGTCTGAATTCTAACCTCTCTCCATTTTTCAAAAGCATCTCCAATATTGATCCTAGTTTGAGCACGTTTCTGCTCGTGGAGCTTATTGGAAAAATGCCAAGGCTTTTTAGGTCGGGTACAATCACTTCTATCTGAACCAGTTCACTTGCCCGATTCTGTTTCTGCAACACCTGTTGGTGTGCTGCTTGCCTGGCAAACAGAGGGGCGTCCAAAACGGCTGTGTGGGGTTGCCTTAAAACCGCCGACCTTCTCTGGTCAAAACAAATACAGACCATTCTGCAACGCATCTTAGCAGGACATAGTGGCTGCTGCATTGTTGTTAGAGAAGCCAGGACTTCAACATAACATTTTTCCTTAATGTCAGATGATATAGTAAGGACGATTTATGATTGACTTCAGCTTATGTATTGTGTTCCTTTCAGGTTAAAAGTTTCATACAGAGATCCTTGGATGAACATGAAAGAGAACTCTAATCCTGCTCATTGCGCACTAAAGTGTGTACATGCATCACCAAATACATGATATAATGAAACGGCACATCAGGATGGTGCATTTCTTTTGTATATTAGTGTCTTTAGTGTGTGTGTGTGTGTGTGTGTGTGTGTATGTGTGTGTGTGTGTGTGTGTGTGTGTGCTTACCTCACACACACTAACAAACTGAACGAAATACTGCTGAAATTTAAGCTGAACCTTTGAAGTACTGGGAATGATTCCAGCCAGAAAATCCCATCCTCATCAACTTTGTAAATTGGATTCCCCCCCCCCCCGCCACCTCGCTTTATTGTTTTTGTTGCAACATTTCAATTAGACATACGTGGACAGAAATAGACGGTGCTCACAAGCTCAAAGAAATTACATTTCTTCACGTGTGCGAGGACACAAAGGCTTCAAAGAGCCGTGGTCGCCAGCTTCTATGCAAACTAATGGATTTTTGTTTTTAGCTGACAAAGGAGCTGGCATATACAAACTGGCACACACAGCTGTACAAGGTGCTTACACACTGCACACGCACCCATGAAGCAGGGCTTCATAAATAATGTTTTTTATCATGTGGACATAAAGTTGATGGTTTAAAACAAGAAGTACCAAAATACAGTAGTTGATTTTAGGGTTGACAGTGTATGTTTTGGTACATGAAAGATGAATTTGAACAGAGAAAGTGCTTCCTGGTTAATGTGTCTCTATGTAGACACACTAACCTGCAAAAAGTCAAATCTTAGCACCAACATTTGTCTTAGTTCTTGTAAAAAAAACAACATCTAGTTACATTTATTTAAGGTAACATTCACCTGACATCCTTCTTTTAAGACACAGTTTAGATGCAGTCATCTCCTGCCAGCGCTATTTTGGATGTCCTTTCTTACTTAGTAAATGTCTGGCCTGATTGAATCCTCCCTTTTATTCTCCTGCTCGCCTGTTGATTACACCTGTCTTTGCTTTTGTCTGTTCTTGCAAAGCATTTCTGTAATTTCCTCTATTGACTTTTCACTGCTGTAAATGTGTTGTTTGCTTTTGCTTTGTTGAACCTTAATTTCCTCTGCTGTATTGCTTCCCATGTCTGGGTTTTGCTTTCATTGTTTCTGATTATTGTTTGGACATGTTTTGTGATTTTTTTTTTTTGGCTGCCGGCTTCACACCTGACTGGGGACTTTGGATAGAAAAGCAACACTTTCTGGCATATTTCTACAGTAATTTGTCATCAAATGCACCGTCTCTGGGATACAAGCTGAATAGCAACTACACAGGAACACATCAACACTATAAATGAAGGCATATATCTCAAATAGAGGCTGTCAATACAACAGACAGGATGAGTGGCAATCTATCTGAAATATACAGCTGAATAAAGCTCTTGCAGTCATGTCATTTTGTTTGAGTTCAATTTGAATGTAGGTTTTTTCTTGTGTATATATCTATATGTTCCCTTTAGGTACTTTGTGTTTTAAACAAGTACAAGCTTTTCAAACTATCGAGTTGTTTTTGACTAAAATAAACGTGTCGTTGTACAGAACACCTAAAAGCCGGTTTAGACCAAAGAGTTTTAATGAGAATAGATTCATCCTTTCTCTCATCAGTCTGGCAATGTGCGGCCAATCAACACCAATTTAACTTGATAAGCCAATGGGAACTGTACTGGTATTAGTTTGATTTCACACAACCGACCGTGAAATAACTCCTAAGTCATATAAACACTACATGCAAAAATAAGAGAATACCAAAATGTATGGTATTCAGTCACTAAGCAGCTGTTGCTCTGTTGGTAGGGTCGGCCGTCTCTCAATCAGGAGGTCGGGGGGTTTGATCCCCAGCTCCTGCAGTCACATGTCTGTTCGTCCTTGGGCCAGACACTTAACCCCAAGTTGCTCCCACTGCTTCGTCATAAGTGTGTATGAATGGGATTACTTACTTCTGATGGTCACTTTACATCACAGTCTCTGCCATCAGTGTGAATGGGCATGAATGGGAAGGTGTTAAGGCCCTGACACAGACGGCAAAGAACTAGTGGCGACGAAGGCCGCCTGTGTCGTCGGCCCACAATGCCTTTTGTCTTGACCAAAAAGTTGCACAAGAACAGCCGCCGGCCAACCACCACGCCATGCCAGCAGGCGGCGGTAGTCTGTATGTCGTCATTCCAAAAATGGGAGTTTTTATTTGCTCATTGAAACTGTGATGTGTGGGAGCTGATTCCAGAGAGTGGGGGCTAAAACAGCGATGGCACGATCACCTTTTGTTTTGTAATTAGAGTGCGGGAGACCAAGATTAGATTATCTGAGTGGACGAGGGGTGGAATATGGAACAGGGACGTGTCGAAACGTAGCTGGGGGAGTGCGGGCTTTTGCTGCAGTTATTTGTCGCAGTAAGCAGCTGGACTCACGCACGTTTTAAGAACTCGTTAGACTCAAGTGTGTTACCAAACCTCAACACATTCGCACTCCGTTTAGTTAAGCTTTAAGAGGAAGAATTTTCGGTTTTCACAGTGTACATACATGGGTCATGTTGTACCAACAGTTTTGTTTGACATTGAACCTAGCTGCCTTTTTGTCGAGCAGGGAGTGAGAGGCCGTTAGTTGGCTACACTTGTAGTGGTCATTAAAAAAACAAAGACAGGTCAGTCACCAGATTGAGTCAGGCTCCTAGTGGCAGGAACTTCTGTGTGTGCTGCCCGGCTCAGCCAGCAGGAGGATAAGTCATGAAGTACATTGTTTTTCTCTCAGGGTTTATAGCAGTGCTCGTAGAAGTTTCCACACACATACACTTAAACACTAGTTTAATGGCAGTGGTCATGACATAATGTCTTTAGGGTTCAGGGCCTGCCTGTTGATGAATAATGCAGTCAGGTTTAATCAAATTGCCCCTGAGCTTGCTTACCTTCCTGCAAACTGGCATGCTATCCCTTTTCTTTTTCAGTTAGTCCCACGGCAAAATCGTGCTCAAAATTTCAACTGACAATTGAATTAAATAAAAAGAAATCATTTTTTCAAGAAAACATTTCTATTGTACAGTTGAAAGAAATGAATTTCTGATCATAATTACCCATCTTCATCCTTCTGGAACCAACCATTCCTAGTGTTTATAATTAAAGGCCCTGACACATCTAGCAGACGGCAAAGAATTAGTGGCAAGAAAGGCCGACTGTGACGCCTTTGTCTTGGCCAAAAAGGAGGGTACTGAAAGTATTTATCAGTGTTTTTTTGAGAACCTGACTTAGGTCATCATCTCACGTTACAATGCTGTTTTTTTCCAGTTGTTTGATCATTTTCTGATTGTCTGGAAAATTAAACAATCATCTGGTCACTCTGATAGGCCAGACCATGACATTGCATGCTGCCACTGCTCACACTAATGAGGTATGTTAAGCCTGTTTCTATGGTTCTTTTGTTGCTTTTCCAACTCCGGGGGAAATTAATTTAATTAGAACCCCCATAATAAAGGAGCCCGGGACCGGGGACCTCCACTGTCCCTGGACGTGATTGAGACGTAGCACACAGCCACGCACTATCCAAACACAAGAGAACAACACAAAAGAATACAACAGCCTAAAAACATTTGTTACAGTTATTTATTGTAAGAGAGCCAAAAAGCAGACCTCCAGTAATCTCTGTGTATAGACTTAAGCACTAAATGGACAAACAAAATCTAATAAATGATTGAACGGTGTCTGCCCTAATTTTACAATAATGGAAAAAAATACACAGTTTAAAGTTCTTTGAAATTGGAACTCGTTTTTTGGAAGTCATCTTACATCCCCTCCTCTGGATTTCTGTCTTAGTTTAAATTGTAAATGACTCGTTATCATGGAAACACAGAGTAAATAAAATGTATAGCTGCATGTCCGTTTAAGGCTTCGATATTTAAAAACTCCTAACTCAAGTCTTCCTCGTGTTTTAGTCCTTCCCTTGAACTCTCCCATCTCCCTCCACTCCCAGGCTCTCAGTCTCCTGACACGCAGGGATAGCGGCGTGGTGTGTGGTGCTGAAGGAACATGAGTGAAAGTGGAACCTCTTACCGAATCCTCAGTGGAACGTAATCTTTCTTGTACTTTTTCTGGAAGCGTCCCATCTCTTCCCATCTCCCTCTCGCCTTTTCTCTCTCTTGCACACACACACACACACACACACACACACACACACGTTTTGAAAAACCTTTCTTCCTCTGCCTTCTTCCTTCCCCAAAGTCAAATTTGTTGTTTCACACTTGAAGGTCGCCTCTTACCTCCAAATATTTCTGCTTCAGTTGAGTCTGTAACATATTAAAAGTACACTCTGTGCCTCACTTACTCTCCCCGATGCCTTGTGCGAATTCTCCCCCTTCGCACATTTTCGACCCACACACACATATAATAATAACGTATAATCAGTGAAGGATGACAAACTTGCAGAAATGCAGTGTTTCTAGGAAAAAAAAACGCCTAGTCTTTTTTTTTTTATTGCCGTGATGATTCGTTTTAGTTACGCTTCTATAGTTTTCTTTCTGCTGTTTTATTATTTTTCACACAATAACCTGTGTTTGTAACATTTTCTCCACTGAATCCAAAATAATGACTCGTCATTATTCTATAGTGCCTCGGTGCAAAACATTCTCCTCACTCTTCCACTTTCCTCAGCTGTCTTGCCAGCTCAACTCACAGGTTCCTTCAGTTTCAAAGTAACTGTGAGGAAAGCTCAGACTAGAATGCCTGGTCAACGGGTCCAGGATCCTAGATCATGGCTGTGAAGCATGGTTTGTGATTGAAAAATGATATTTCTTCTTCTACATATTCATCTTGCAATGATGAGTAAAATTCAAATTTATTGTAAAGGCATTTGTCTTAAATAAAGTCGGCCCATTCTCACAACCAGATCATGAAATAATGCAGCTTGATCACTGGGCCAATGTGTCAAAATATGAGGCTGAAGGTTTCTCTCTCATCTCTGGACGCTCTTCTCTGGCTTAATGTTAGATCTTTGTATTGCACGATGTCATGGTAAAAGATTCAAAATAATACTATTTGATTAGTTCTTGTGCCCAAAAAGCCAAAAACATTTTTCTCGGATTGTTTGCTTTTAGGATCTTGGTGTTTTTTTTGTGCAGTGCCATTTCATTTTCCTCATTAACCAACGTGTTGGGTCCTTCTTTGTGTTTGACCTCGAGACACTGATAGGTCAAGATGATTTCCCAAATCCTGATAACACATTCCCAACAGTTGACTAATGTCAACTGAAATTGTTTGAACAATAACAAGTGGGGGGAAAACTCCATGCAGTATCAGTCTCAATTAGAGTCTCCTCTGTGCATTGAGTGTTGATATAATATGCAGGCTGACAGAGATGTGCTGTCTTTTTGTGCTGTGATTTTATACACATTAAAAAAATATTTCTGGTGTAAACTTACAGTTTTATAGTCTTTCCCGTGTTTGTGGAGCATGAGCTTTGTTGAAAATAATTAGAGGCATGTCTTGTATTGAAGCCTGTCCCATATACACACATGAATGAATTACCTCTGTGTGACTGTCACTTTACATAGCAGCCTCTGCCATCGGTGTGTGAATGGGTAGGTGTGACATGTGGTGTACACGCTGAAGTCCATAAAGGTACGGTCATTTGATAGACTGAAGTAAATTAAAGTCCGGGATATAAATCAAAGTTTTACTTGCATAAGATAAAACAAAGTGATGCCTCTGTCAACAAGCAAGAAGTTGCAGAGACAAGAAAAACACATGAAGCAGGCGACTTTGTTGATGACATCAGAGAAACAAAATGTTTCTCTTATAACTGATTTAACACATTTTGTTAATTCATATTTTCTGTATATTTTGTGCTTTCTTAAAAATGTTCTGAAGGTAGAATGGCTGGGAGGCGTCACAGTGGTGTTGAAAGCGAAAGTGTCTCACAGCAAGGGTTCTGGCTCCAATCTTCATGCCGGCAGGAGTCTTTCTGTGCAGATTCAGGGTGTACCTTACCTCTCGCCCAATGAGAGCAGGGATATGTTCCAGCCCCCCTGCGACCCTTAACAGGAGGCAGTGTAGGTAACGGATGGATGGACTTAAGTGTAATGGTCTCCCAGCTGCGAGAGCTCCCAGAGAGCTACTCTTACGTTATACTGCGAGTACATGTTATAGCCTTCTTTAAAACATGTTCTGCAGTAAATAAGTTGAATTAGTACTTTAACTTGTATCTGAGTCCTTTTTATTTGAGTACCTGTTTATCAAGAGTAGAGAACGTCAGTGTCCCTGCCACCTCTGACAACAGGACTTTGGGAAACTTTTTCCTACTTTTAGGCAGGCCTACTACGATCAGCAAGCCTCATTAGTGAGAGATGACCAGTTTCCCCACTTTGCTCCAAGATTTCTCCATGTTTCCCTCCACCATCTGCCACCTACAGTATCTCACCCTCGCTTCAAAGCTCAAGGTCGGCCATAACTCAAAGATAACACTGCTTTTCAACAGTTAGCCCCCCGCTCAGCAGATCCGTTTTCATCTGAAGTTTGAATCAGTGCCCTGTGTGTTAAAAGGAATGGGGGGGCCGATACAAACTAATGTGCTCCCTCACTGTAACAAATTACTTGAAGTGGTGAAGAACTTCCCGGTGCCAAAGCGATTCCTGCAGTCATATATCAAAGGCAGACAGCTGGCTTTAATTGAAGACCAATTCTTTTCAGAGAGGAGGAGATGGAACATGCATAGCAATGCAGAGAGAGCTGCAGGGATCAGGCCAGTAGGCTAATGTCTATTTGATGCGGAGGAGCTAAAGCTAAGAAAACAATATGGAAATGTTTAAATGGACAATCAAAGTTGTTGTTTTCAAATTGAAATCGTGTGTTAAAAACTGACATCAGAAAACGACCTTTCAAAGAAACATATCCAACAAGAATACATTACCCATCTTTGAATCACTGTTGCCCACCCCTGTAGTAGATCAAGGGCCTGCGACCCCCAAATTACATGTGCCAGAGACTGGCGACCCCCACCGGCCCTGGAGGTGTCATGTAACATTGCGCACTGTACACATGCACTATTAGGCTTATGCAAACACGGGCATTAACACAACACAACAGAAAAATAGTCTAACAGCTATAATATTATTTTCTATTTATTTTCATTTCATCAACTCACCTAATGAGATGGATGGGCAACATGCACAGAGCAGAGCAAGTTCATTCTCGGTTTAATTTTGGAGATGGCCCTTGGAGATCATCCTCCACATTTAGCCGCGATCTGTATTTATTTTTCATGTAAGTCAGAGACGAGAAAGTCTTTTAGCACAGGTAAGTAGAGCCAAATGGTATCAGTACATCCATAGCAGCCCTTGATCGCTGTGGGTATTCCCTCTGGACGGAAATCCAAAACTCTGCCAGTGTCTTGGTGTTAAAGGCTGTCTGTAAGGTTTGGTCACTATTCAGTTAAAGCAATGCATCCTCCAGGTGGGATGTCAGAGGATGTGCCCTGGTAACAGTGAATGGTGATCTTATCCAGTCATACTGCTCTGGAGCTGTTTCCTCAGGAAAATACTTATTAAAGTGTCCCAGGAGGGACTGAAGGTGCGTTATGATTAACTTCTTCACTGTATTAGCGCTTATGAACTCCTCCAGCTCAGAAAACATATCAATCCTACCCATTTTCACTCGCGCTGTCTAGCGCTCAAGTTTCCTTTTTGAATGCACAGATTTTGTCATTCATTGACAAGATGCTTGTGTTTTCACCTCGCAGTGCCACATTAAGTCCGTTCAGTTTTTCAAATATGGAATGACAAATACGCCCGCCTGGTTAACCAGTCGGGGTCAGTGAGGTGGTTAGCGAGCTGTAAGTGCACCTCATCCCAGAGATATGGAACAGCAGGCCCTCATGCTCTGATCCCATTTTGTTACAAAGAGAGGCAAACAGTCTGGTATTGAGTGGACATGTTTTTATGTAGTTGACTACTTTTATCGCAGTGTTAAGAACATGTTCAAGCTCTGGGTCTAGCGGTTTTGCTTGCAAGACTTTCTCTGTGAATAAAACAGTGAAAATGACGTGCGGTGCCACCTGTAAGACTCTTGCTTTCGGTCCTTTCTTTTTCCCCCAGAATTGCTCCAGCCCCGTCCGAACACACACCAATGCAAGTTTCCCCAGACAGTCCCTCTTCTTTTAGTTTGTTGTCAAGTTTTGCAAAAATGTCCTCGCCTGTGCACATCCCCTCCAGCGGGCTGCAAAACAGCATGTCCTCATGAATTTGAACCTCTGCCATCAGTGTGTGAATGTGTGTGCTGCTTTGCGTAGTAAGAAGACTAGAAAAGTGCTAAACACGTTTGAGACAATTTACCATCCAGTCCATTGACAAACCATCTTCTTTGTAGATTCCAGGATGTTTCAAGATTACAACTCAAAGCTTGTGATCACGCTGACTTCAAAGGATCGACTTTCCAACTCAGGAACCGGGACAATCTAAAGACGACAGGAAAAATGGGTGACTCACACACTTGAATGTGCTATTAAAACAAAGAACACACACAGTCAGATTTGAACACTCAAACACAGGATCGTGACTTCTTCTCTACCCAGGACGCAGCTACCTTTAAATGGTTTTCTGCTATATTCATGTTCAAAATCACAAAGACAGAACCATTACATTGTTTCCACTTTTCAGTTTATAACCGTTTCTGCTCTGAGTGTTGTCTCCTCAGCAGATTTCCCCTCTGATGCTAATGAAGCTCGTCCCTTCACTATTTGAAGTTATTTAAGAAAATCAAATCATATCCGACCAACCAGAAGAATAAAGCTCTAGGGGTCAGTTTGTAACAACGTGGGGTCAGGGTGTAAGTCGGGGAGTGGGAGTGAAATGCAGATGCGTGTTGATGTGTTTCGCTCGTCTCCTGCTGCGACAGCCTCGCTGGGTTGCCGCTCAGCTTTCATCACAAACATCCTGCTGCAGCAGTGATCTTTGGCCTTGTTTTTGAAGTACCTTTTGTTATTAATTAGCAGGCAGGGATTTGAGACCTGTGCTTATTTTTCACAGGAGACAAGTGTCTTTACATAAACAGGTAATGAAGTAAATCTGTGAGGTCCTCTGGGAATCTGCCCGCTGTCACTGTTCACTTGCTTTGCTTGGGCGGCATGTCACGGTGAACTCATCTCACTGAGGGTTATTAAAGTCTACCTTCATTATAGAGGTGTTTTTAACAGGGCTTTATTCTTCAAACGCAGAGACATGTCGAGGTGCCCTTTAGCAAGGTAACGAACACCCCACCGCTCTGGTGTGCTCTCTGCGTAACAGTGTGTAGCAGCCCCACTCTGACATCTCTCCACTAATGCATGTCCACATGTCCTGTTGGTGCATGTGTGTGATTCGGGCCTATGTGTGTGAGCAGCATGTCTCTAAAAATAACCTTAAATTCAGCACAAAGACTGAAGAAAGTTTGCCAAAAACATTCACTGCCAAATGCAAATGTATTTTTACTGAAATATAATCATCAAGCCTTGATGAAAACAGATGATCGTCACTTCCATGATCTCAGCTGTGACTGAAATCAACGACTGTTTATTAAAGGCTTATCCACGTTTCTTTAGCTTTTAACAAGCAGAGTGACTTTATATTATCTTTGTATATAAATAGATGTAGTTGTGTTTGTTAGTTTCTTCCAACTTTGCCTCAGTCTATCACAGAATCCATCATTGTGTTTGTATACTTGTTGTATGCAGTGTGTATGGGTGTGTGTGTGGCTGGTGGGAGTGGACATCTGCAAAGGGACCCACCATGTGTGTATGTGTGCATCGTTAGTTCGGTTGTTAACATGCACAAATGCATGGTTGATAGGATTCATTAGGGCTCTGTGCTGTGCTGAATTTGTTTCCCCTGTGTGTGTTTGTGTGGGCATCTGCTCTCTGTACGCCCTCCTGCATGCATGTTTCTGCACCAAGCAACTCTGAAGAACAAGTGGTGACAGGGGCTGACTTTTGCATCGCCTCAGTCATATAGTAGCACTTACTGCAAAGACTACAGATGATGGCTAACTAGCAGGCACGTTCTAATAGTAATGAATTGTTCTGATCAGCTAGGGCTGTGCAAGTAATTGCAATTTGAATTGACCCATTGTCCTGAACTTGCTTTCACACACCTTTTAGATGCTTCCGAGTTTGATAACGCCTCCTTACCCTGGCTTCACAGTAGACACTCACATTTAAGGACTGATTTTATGGCCTGATCCTCCCCTTCCCATTTAACACAACTGTGCCCCGAGTCGAGTGGAATATTGAAAAAGAAGAGCAGCTCGTGGCATCATGATAACAACACAAGAGCCTTTATAAAGTCTCCTGCAGCTGACGACGTTGATCGTCCTCCATATTTGTTTTTCTTCTGAAGTCACATTTGATCACGTGGGTTTCTGTGAGATCTCATGTCTGTGGTTGTTAAATCGTAACAAGAAACAGCAGGTGCGTTGTCTCACCAAGTGTGTGGGTCGGGAGGATTGTAATGATGAAAATGGGTTGTAACTGTCCTCATGTCTGTGGTCTCCCACGTTTTTTAAAAATCAGTTAAGATTTGAAAATCGTCTCTAGTGTAGACAGCCTCAGACAAAGTAGATTTTAGTTCAATGTTTTTCAATATTACTTATTAGCATATTCCCAAAGCATGTATAGTCAAATTGGCTATACCAAACACTTTATTGCGCTGTAACACTTCTTGTCCTTTAAGACTTTGAATAAGCTAGACTTCATATTACAGCATTAGTAGGGGTGTCATATGTTCTTTTTTTCTTTTGGTATGTCCACTGAGATTGAGACGGAAAATAACTGTTACCATATTATCTTTCTCTTTCCACTGCACAGCTGAAAAACTGCCAGTGCCGAGCTGTTTGTCTTCCTAATGTGATTCTGCGAGTTGAAGTCATAAAAGCTTTGGGACTTTGGGAACACGTTGATGTTTTCAGTGCAACTTTCACTGTGGACAGCGGCCAACACAACGTGGATTGAAGTGGGTGGATAATCAGGGCATTTTGGCTGCAAACTCACTCTGCTTCTCTGGTCCATCCCTTTCTCTCCCTTACATGTGTAATCCTTTAATTCAGGTGAAGTAGAAGTGTAGAGGTTAGAGGTTACCCTTAAGGTGGATCAAATATTGGAAGGGTTGCTGCATGAGTCATCTTTTAACAGAAAAAGACAGAGAGTAATGTGCAAAGTAAGTTGTCAGTGTCCAAAAGCATCCTGTCCAGCCAAGCTGTTGCTTTTTTTGACATTTGGACTCTGTGGATGGTATTACTGAAAATAACTTGATACGAGAGCATACAGTGTCTATCTGTGTGATGACTATTTTAAAACAAACCAATTTGGTCCAAAGCAGTCACCACTGAGGTGTGAGTTGCTCTTGGTGTTGCAACAAACAAATGTCTGATACTCTTTTCCACTCGAGTCTTCAATCTGTTTATTTAGTTCTTAATCAAGTTCAATGATGTGCGTAAATGTCTCATTACATCCAATACATAATAAAACATAAACAGTTACATTAAAGTCAACTACCCAACACCACGACCCGGTCAAAAAAACGATAGGCCTCCAAACACACCTGAATCCAATTAACTGGAGCCTCGACTTTATACACAGCATAAGCCAAGACTCCTCCCAGTGTTCAGTGTCAGTATTACACATAAATACAAATTCACAGTGATGTGTTGGGTTTCTTGCAAAGATAAATAAAAACAAGCATGTTGGCTCCTACAATCGGTATCGGCTATTTTGTTTGCAGATAAGCGCCGAATTGACTAGATTTTTTTCACCAGTATAGCATTTAATTTCAGCATCATTGTGTTACACTATAAGTTCTCTTTCCGGCTTTCACCAGTAGAGCGCGCTATATGGATTATAACAAGCATTATCACTCTCCAGAGTGTCAAGCGGCTGGTTACTTTACAGTTGAGTTACGATCTAGTCTTCATTATATATCTTTTCCAGAAGTGTTTGACAACTGCATTTGGGGGATCAACACATTAAATGTGTATATCTATATCTACAGATCGAACATAGATCTAAGGAATATATCGGCGGATATATCCGTATCTGATTTTTATTCTCCCCAATATCAGTATCGGCAAAAATCCCTTATCGGTCGGGCCCTACTTGATACTTAACTAAATGTCCACAAATGATCTAAAATAACCCGTGCCAATTACTTTGCTTTTGTGCAAACTGAAGCCTTCAAGTTTCTTCCCTCTAAGGTGATTTCACACGAATGTCAGAAAGCAGAGTGTTAGTTCTCTCTGGGACATTTCTCCTGGACACCTTGACCTGGAAAATCTGCCTGTTATAGCCACTTTGATGCCTCAGCAAACTGGGCAATGAGAGTGATGCCTCAGGGCACATCATCACAAAACTGTGCATCTGTCCGTGTTAAATTAGCTCACCTACAGTAGCTACCAAAGTTGATAAGCGCCTTTACCCAGGGCCATAAAAATATAAAAGTCTCCTCTGGCCAGAAGTGCACAGACCCAAAACGAAGCTTCTTACACGACATTCACACCAGCAATAATTAAAGACTGAACATGTATAGGAGAATCACAGATGAGTGATGGACTGGGTAGCTAAATATGATGGAGGTTAATTTAGATGTTTCCTGTTCTGTGGAGATTCTGTATGTCTTCTTGGATTTAATGGTAGACTGTCTCACCTGATTTTATGAAGAATATATTTGACCCATCAGACACTGCAGTATTATTTTTAAACCAGCTTTCTCTTGAGGCAAATACTGTCTGAACTACACACAAACATTCAGGCTGGCTGAGAAGGCATAATATTTATAGAAAAAGGAACTCGCTTTTTTATTTGATCCATCCGACTGCAAAAAGTTTAACTTTTTCCATAGTTGTTTCTTTCAAAGCTTCCCCAACCATCCCTTCCAATGTGCAGGAGAGAAACAGTTTTAACTACTCAACTCATTTGGAAACATATGAACAGCAATTATACACCTCATTATCACCTATAAAGCCTTCCTTAACCTGGATCCCCTACCTGCCTGAGCTCCTCCACCGGCGCACTCCCATCCGCACTCTGCTTAAGCAAACCTCCTGCCACCCCCCCCCCCCCCCCCCCCCTTTATTGTTTTTCTTTGTTAAGACTCTTTGAGTCCTTAGAAAAGAGCTACAATTTGTATCAACTCCAAAACCGCCACCATTACATCACATTGAACCAAACTGCATCTATTTCACAACTCAAGGTCATACTTTAGTCACAAGGTCACAGTTTAGTCACAAGGTCACAGTTTGGTTAGGTTAAGCCAGTGAAGTGTCTAAGGAAAATAGATGTTTTTATAAGCCTTGGACATGTCATTGATATTTAAACCCCCACCCCTTTGTTGTTGGACATAATTAAGTCAATCTAAATGTCAATATATTTCTAAGTACATATATTCTAGTATTAGTGCAAGCTGCAATCTCCGGTGTTGAACAATGTTGCCAATGTGGAGGTACAAGAAACTGCAGTTCCATAAGTATCCACTTGAGACTGCCTCCAAAAGCCATGCAATCCCCTTCATGTCCCATGTTAAAATGCCCATTTTAAAAGCAGAAACAAACATGTTAACAGCCATATAAAAAAAAACAAGAACATTTTTTTTTTCTCTCAATGGCGTAATTCTTAATTGGTAAAAACTGAATTGTTTAATTACTTTTGGAAGTGATCTGCTTTGATGATATTAAGGCTATACATATTATACACAAATTTACATAATTACTTACTGAGTTGACTGACTGAGGCTCAGTGCTCAAAAAGGAGTTGGGCATGAACAATGCAATATCTAAGCTTTGCAAGAACAAGGTCAAATACAGCAGCAACACAACCAACCTCTGTGTACACACAACAAGTAGTTAGCAACATTTGCTAGGCTCGCTACACATGGCCAGTTTGTGCACTCTGAGCCAGCAAATGACACCTTCAAGTTAAGATTCCACTCAACTTCTAAACGAACTCTGAAGATGACAAAAGCACTTTAATGCTTTATTTATAAAGACTTGTACGTAAAGCATATTTGATAACGAAGGCTTTAGGGAGCTGCTTAATGACTGAGTCCCGCTGTGTAATTCTACTTTGCATTTACAGTGATTCAGTAGATTACAAATGTCAATCAAAAAAGAGATTCTTGCAAATCTAAGTGGACTCATAGTCAAGTGAAACCAGAATATTACACATTACAAAAAAACAAGAGAGACGACAGAGATGGATATTTGAAGTTTACAAAGTAAAGAATATTGAATTTGAATTTATTAATATCTCTGGGATTATAAACAGAATCTTTTAATTAACATTTAATATCTCTGAGGACTTACATTCATGTGTTTTAAGTTGTAGGCTATTTAAATATATGTCTCTGCTGTTATTCTCAACACTAAAGCAAACAGCTGTTGAAGGGAATTCTTTGCAGGACACGGTCATTATCCAATATCAACGCGTATCTTCATACGCAACATATCGTGTTACGTATCGTATCGTATTACGTATCGTGTCGTCGCCTTTGTATCGACACGCATCTTATCTTGAGATTGTGGGAAATATCCAGGCCTAGAGGACACATTCAGGTGGGTGAAGGCTCACCTCACCTGCCTGTTTCGAAGACGACCAAAAGTTATTTTGAGACAGCATTCCCAACATGGCGTCCACCATGATTCACCTCTTGAGATTCATGTCTCTTGAGAAACAATTGGGTGACATGTCGTGGACTACGTCCATGTTTTTATCTATCAGACTTACTTTGTATAGCACCAATTCATTACAAATGTTATCTCGAGACACTTTAAATAAAGAGCAGATCTACACCATACTCTCTGTTAAATTATCTACAAAGACCCAACGTTAATCCACCATGAGCGAAGATGGCAACATTACAGTGGTGAGGAAAAAAAAGGAGACTGTGTTGGAGTTGGAAAGTGAGAGAGGAGAGAGACGGATAGACAAACAGAAAGAGCAACAACAACAAATACAACAAGTAAAATAGATTTACAGCTATAATCCCAGTAGTAATGGTAAAAGTTTGTGTAGTATTAGCAGGAACAACAAAGTCTGATAATAAGCGGATCATTCTCAACAATTATAATGATGATAACACAGGGAGGACGGATTATGTTAATTAAAGCAGTTGAAGTGGAGCATCTCTAACATCGACATTAATATTTATAACAGTGATAATAGACGTAAAGCACACATTTATAGTTGTATGTCATTAAACATATTGGGACACTAAATGTCATTAACACAATGTTAACACAGTTTACACGTAGTTTTCACATTCTAAGCTTAAAAAAGACTTCTCCAAAAGGCGTCATTAGAGGTTTCAGGGTTATGTCTTTGACTTCTCCTCCATGAAATGTACCGACTGTATGCTCAGCAGACACCCAAGATGGTCTTAATGTCACAAAGCGTGATGGAAAACCCCGATTCAGCCTTTGAATGATACACAATTACCATCTTAACTTTCCTTTATTGTTTCCTCTCTCTCTCTTCTGCACTTTCTACCTCTTTCCTTCTCTCTTTGTTGCTTCTTCTTTATCACTTCCTTTTTTCTCTCATCCCCTCCTCCTCTCATCAGGCCCTCTCTCCATCACATTTATTACTCCTGTTCTTCTTCTTACTGGGACGTTCAGCGGCTGGTTTCATCAGCTCTCTGTCTCTAGATTTTAAAGTCTGTGTGTGAGGACAGAGATGTTCCTGACAGACATTCATTTCTGCCCCGTTGTCCCTGCTGGACATAAGCCAAGACATTTTCTCTTTACACCACTGCTTCCTCCAAACCATTATTCTCTCCACCCTGTTTCTTTTTTTTTTTCCCGAGCTAGTGTTCTAAACTTTAATCTCATGTCGAACATCTGTTGTCTTTTTCCATTTCACTGCTCTTTGTTTCCCTCTGCCTGATTTCCTCCAGCTCACTTCTCTTTTCTTTGCAGTGTTTGTTTTATATCAAACACAGACACAAGCATCACGCAACATTAACTCTGATAAATGTCAGCACAGACACAAAGCAAAGAACACATTATTGTATGTTGTGCTAATGGACTCACCATGCTGACATTAACTAATTATTCATCAAGTCAGTCTATAAAACAATGACTAGAAAGTTGAAGTCAAACAGCAAACATTTATTTCACAGTCATTACCTTCCCTCCATCATCTGTTGAAATACGTTTGTATTCATTCAAAATGTCATTGAATCCTTGAACAGAAAACTTTGCATTTGATAATAACTTTAGGATATTGGAATGATTTTGTATTCAGGAGTACACTGTCTGTGTGTCCTTGATCACACCACGGTCCTGATTCTCAAAAAAGGATTGTGCTGCTTTCCTTGCCAGCCAATAAATACACTCCACAGAGCACACACACAGAGTTCAATGCACCCTTTGCCGATAATTATAAGACATGTCTGGATCACAACAAGGTAATCATGTAATGTGTTTTTACTGAATGACTCACAGTCTGTTTATGATCCAACAGATTTCATAACAGAAAATGTTGTTTCCTGTAAGGTCAGCCCTGTTTGATTGAACAATATGTTCAAAAACAAGCTAATCGTTAATACCCTCCAGTTATTTGCCTCTGAAATAAGGTGCGAGCCGTCCATAGATTAATAAAGGATGATGAGGGGCTTGTGTGTGTGTGTGTGTGTGTGTGTGTGTGTGTGTGTGTATGTGTGTGTTTATGACTGCAGTTCATGGCTTCATTATTCAGCCACAGGTAGTTAAAAGTTTACAAACTTAATGTGTTTACTCTGTGTGTGTGTGTGTGTGTGTGTGTGTGTGTGTGTGTGTGTGTGTGTGTGTGTGTGTGTGTGTGTGTGTGTGTGTGTTTTATTTCGCCTCATTAGATTAGAAGTAGTTGTTGTCCTCTGATTCATAAATGAGTTGTGTGTGTCTCTGTGTGTGTTTGTGTGTACTTGAAGCTGTGGGCTCTCTGACCAGCCTCATCCAGTTCACTCATTTACTCTTATGAAGGTTGTTCTGTTTTGTTTCTGACTCTGCATCATTCTGTACTCCAGGACTAGAGTTTCATTGTGTTGTCCAGCCAAGAAAATAAAAAAGTTTCTCCTTCTAAATGGGTACTAGGACACAACTTTTACTGTAAAAAAAAAATTATCTCAGAGTAAAAGAAAAAAAGGGGGGCCCTCAAATAATTGTCAATTGACAAAGATCCTTTGGAGCATTGTTTCTGTCCACTGGGAATTAATTATGCGACAATAACACAGCCAACGAGAATCGTCCTTCTCACTCATAGTCGACATTCATGACTCAGAGGGATATTTATATACTTTATTTCTGTTATATTTATGTATTAAATGTAGGAGCATTCTTCCTTCAAGTCCCTGTGTTCATATGACTTTAAAACCGGGATCACAGCAGTGCCATGTTGTTCTTAGGATTAAAGCATTCAAGCCTCTCTCCCTGAGTGTGACCCCAGAGCAACATGTGAACATGGTAGAAGGAGAAAGGTCGGTGTACAGGAGCTCCTATGTTTGAGAATGTCAGATGGTAAACAAGGTTTAATCTCAAACCAGGGCTTCTTTTCGGTCTCTCTGGACAATGTTTTATTTGTTTGACACTTAAACGGTGGACTGAAGATATGACTGCCAAGGCCAGGGAATGTGTGGACCCTCTCGACGAAGCTGAAAACTTTGATTTATGATCTGTTGGTTCACTGGACTTCAATGGCCGTTAAGCGTGTTAGTGCCATCAGTTACAGCTGCCAAGGAGGGCCGGGAAGGTCAAATGTAATGGCCTTGACAGTGGAGAGAGCCCATAATGTTTAGACAGGGTGACTACACACACACACACACACACACACACACACACACACACACACACACACACACACACACATACACACTGGATTTTGAAGTACACAGGTGATTTGTTATATCCCCTCATCAAATATTCATGGGGAAGTTACCATCAGATCAGAGGTGAAGGACCATGCAGGTTCCTTTTTACCTGCTGTATAATGAAACACTCGTCAGGGTTCATAAAACTGGAGGTCAACCAGAAAAGGGGGCTGGGTCAATATACTAAAAGAGATTAATGATATGATTTTATTATTATGTCATGCAGAAATACTATGCTCAGCTCAGAACAGACTTAAAGGGATAGTAGTGTCAATAGTAAGCATATAAGCCACACCAGCACTTCAACATAGCATATTTCCTTAATGTCTGATGATCAGGAGTCTGTATATTGTGCCTTATTTTGAACCTGTAAATACCTCATAATGTAGACTTATTCATTTTCCTCTGGGACTGGGACCCCTGCAGACTTGAGCAGTGCAACCCGTGTGTGGTTGCCAGGCTGCACTATCCTGTCTCTGTGGCAGGCTTTTTTTAATAACCTTTGCTAAGATACTTTTGAAAGTTTGTTTTTCTGTTTCTGAAGACGCTGTTTACCAAGGTTGTGTTTGTCAAATCAATAGCAAACACTTTTAAGATTGCATTGCTTTGTTATTGAGTAAATGAGGCTCACCACATTGTTTTGCCTGATCATTCATCTCTGTGGTGTAGCTGAACAGCAAACAGTTAGCTTAATTGTTTGTTTCTGTGTTTGAGCTCTTTTTGAAGCTTGTTACTGTAAGAGTGGCTGTTGAGAGACAGAATGTGCTTCTGTTTTTTGTCATGATGACTGAAGTCACTGACTGGTGACTTACAGTATAATGGTGAGTCTCATGTGTGTTATTGACCCCTGCTTTAAACAGACAGTGGTATCCTGTCACGTTTTACAATAGATTACAATTTAAGATTGTAAATGGTAAATGGACTTGAGCTTGTATAAAAGCTTTTCTACTCTTCTGACTGACGTGCTTTTACACCGCAGGTCACACCTACACATTGACACACTGATGGCAGAGGCTGCTGTGTAAAGTGTCCATCAGAAGCTTATCCCATTCATACACATTCACATGCCGCTGATGAAGCAATGGGAGCAACTTGACACATCGAAAATGTGGCTAAAGGAGCTGGGAATCGCACACCTGACCTTCTGGTTGAGAGACGACCACTAAGCCCCAGCTGCCTCATTTAAGAGCATTTTATTTCTCTCTCAGTGTTTTATCCTGTGATTTACAAACCATTGATCTTCCTCGCCTTTTCTTCTCACCACTCTGTCAGCACATACATTTTCCATCTGCTTTCCTTTTTGTGTTTTTGTCTGAACTAGTTGTTATGAGAGCACAATTCTACCTAAAACTGAACATATAACTGTGTTCTATTTAAATGTCTGACACAGCTTAAACAGGTTACAATAACACTTGTGAGCTCAATGCAGAGCTTGTCTCCCCCAACATTTCCTCTCAGAAGCCGGCTCTCACTCGGAGCTCTTCAAACTGTGGCAGAAAAACAAACCTGATGCTAAAAGCAGTCCCTCTGAACTCCCCGCCTGTCTCATTATGCACTACCTGCGTTGCTCCCCAACAAAAATAATTGAACTGCAGAAAGCAATAATAAGAGCACTTTATTCTGCTTACCTCAGCTG
The DNA here is from genome assembly GCF_963584025.1 of Labrus mixtus. Lineage (NCBI taxonomy): Eukaryota > Metazoa > Chordata > Actinopteri > Labriformes > Labridae > Labrus > Labrus mixtus. Next base: position 25,136,715 of record NC_083621.1, read on the forward strand.
CTGCAGCTGTTAGCTGGCTGCATGAGCTGGATCTCCAGTCGCATGCCTTTGTGAGTTTGTTTTTTCTGGTTGGAGAGTTTGAAAGAAGGCCAAAGGGGGTGAAGAAAGCTTCAAATTAAAAATGTGCAACGTTAGGTTTTTTTGTCAAAGCTCACCAAGTGTCAAACCAGGATGGAGCTCAGAAGTGTGGCCTCAACGAATTTCACTATTCTTGCTCATTACCAAACCGCAGAGATCCTTCTGGATGTTCTTCATTCAGGAAATAACTCTAGTGTCATTATGATTGTTAAACCTTGTCAGAAATCTGCAAAACGTTTGCTATGAAAGGTAAAATTAAGTAACCTGAATAACTGTGTTTTCAGATTACATTGCTTTATTTATAAGTGCAGACTCATGAATGGTTACTCTGGATGTTTCTTTAAGCATTAGAGTGCCATGTTAAAGGGACTATATGTAACTTTCAAAAATACTGCGTTTGTAGTGACACCGCATGGCCGTTAGGCGAACTGCACCAGTAACCTGTTGCTCGCTCTCCCTCGCGTGCTCGTCATACGTGCTCGTACGTACACAAACGAGCATCATCATCGGCCGCTAAACACTGGATATTTACCTTCATAATGTTTACAGAGGAGGTAAGTGGTCATACACATGTGAAAGTCTGTGAAGGAGTATGTGTGTCTGTATTCATTCTCCATCCTACAAATGACAGTCTCTGCCGGCACTGGCTGAGAGCAGGAGTGTGTGATGAGTTTGTCCGCTTTTGAGAGCTCCTAGAGCGGATAGAAGTGTGTGGAAGACGGCCTCTGGCTGTGCAGGTGAAGACTGGGAGTGTGTGATGAGTTTGTACTGTTGATCTCTGTAAGCGGAGCGAGGTGAGGAGGACGTTGAGAACGCGCATAAAATGTCACTTCCTGGAGCTTTCGCAGAAAATACGACCCGGGGAAACTTTTTATACAGGCAACACAGATATCCCCTGTCCTGTCAGATAAAGGCCAAAAGCCAAAAAGTGTTTTCAGGTTCCACTGGTTGTCCACTGGTTGTCCTCCTGTTCTGACAGTCTGTGATAAATGGTGCAGCTATAATCTCACAATCTGGTTTTTCTCCTTGCAGATATGGGAGTTTTTTTGTGTAGGTGTGTTGTGTGTTCAAATTGAGGATGTGTTTGTATTTTGGGGAAGTATTCCTATCTCACAGTCTGGTATTTGAGGCATGATGTGAGGACGAGGAGAAGCTCCGTCTCTACCTGTTCGGTGTCACAGTGGGGGCAGTCCGTCCTCTACTGGGAGCCAGCTCTTTTTGTAGCTCATTGAGTCAGTACGTCATCAGGACATTTCTTCTTCTAGGATCACAGTCAGTCTCCTGTCATTAAATAACTGGAATCACATAAAGTGTGTATTGACGGCACTGGCCAGTTAGCCCGTCTCTGTACGGTTTAATCTAAGGGCTGAGGCTAAGAGATGGAAGAGGACGGAGAGTGAGCGAGCAAGAAGCCGAGTGTACATCCTTGAAGTTATTATTCAGAACAGATTGAAATATAACGTCAGCATGTATCGTTATTCATGTCATCGTTGTCTCGTGTTTAACCGTTTGTGCAGAGATTCATGGAACCAAAGTTATGTCTCAGGTTTGCATAATTCCGTCTTCCACCAAACATTGTCTCTACAGCGTCTGTAGACGTTAGGAGAGTAATATTTGCCAAAAATGCAGTTATAATACTGTTTCTTTTTAGTTCTCATGCATGTTTGGCTTCTCACAACTCCGCCCCTCTGCTTGTCAAGAAATCCACATTTTCAGTGCTGGGAGTAGTGGGGGAGGCATAACAGCCCAGTGTGTCTTTGCACTTACAGACCATGAGTTGTCTCCATAGCACACCAAACTGAATTCCTTCATATAATTGCTTTAAGCCCCTGTGACAAGTTTTTAACTTGTTATGAAACAGGCATAAAGAAAAAGAAAGAATGAATAAAACGCCTCTTTATGAAAGCAAATCAAACCATATGCAACATTTCCATATGTTAAATGCCTGAAACCACTACCATAGGGCAGGTGTCAGACAAAATTATCCAAAGCTCGCTGCAGAAACAACTTTATTTCAGATATTCACAACTTTGATACATTTAACTGTTATTAGGAAACATGATGAGATTCAGAAACACTTTATACGCAGGAACAGGAAATAAGAGCAAGGCATAAGAGATAAATAGTACTGATTTGTCCACAGGGGGCGCCAAAGTCAATAATCAAAAATCAATGACATACTCATCATGGCAAACCCTGTCATTTCAAACATGTTACAAATTTAAATCTGGATGAGTCTAAGTATTTTCTGAACAGGACAACAATTGTCAATGAAAGATAATTTTACAAAGAGACAGAGGAACGAGCCCTGAAGATAGCATGGGCTAGCAAACTGTTGATGCAAAGAAGTTGAAAATAAATCGTAGTCCCTCTTAATATTTTTCTTCTGCATCCCTGATAGATATCCCAATAAAATCCTTCACTGTTTGTTGTGCTATCATTTTCAAATCTTGTAATGTGTGCGTGTTTGAGATAATAGAGACGAGAATCTATGACGTGTCACCTTGTGTCCTTGTGTCAAGTTGCATCATGTTTTAAATGTTTAACCTGGGATTTACTCCTTAAGCCTTAATTTGTTTGAAGACTTAATTCTTTGCTAGTTTGTTCTGTAGCTTTCCTTTTGGATCACAGAATCTTGCAGAAACCCGGGTCATACCGTGACCTTGTTTGAACCATTTTAGAAAATATAAGGATGTGTTTTTCACCCGTCCTGGTGACAAGTCTGTTTTTTCTTGATTCTGGTCGAACAGAAATGTCAACACTGATGTTCTGTTTGATGACTGAGTCAGGTAAAACCACCTGCAGGATGCTGAATCTTTTAATTGCAGTAGATCAAACACCTGCCGTCACACAGCAGCAGGACGTGTGACGACGTGTGTTTGATCTACAGTCTCTCTGATTTCAGAGATGGGCTGTGGGCTAATTTGCAAGAATGTCACAGCAGCAGCCACTTCATTAATTATTTAAATCTTTCAAAGCAGGATCAGCTCACAGTGAATAATGTCATATATTTTTTCTTAAAGTCTGATTAAAAAGCTCTTTGTCACCGACCAGTCTGTTAGCTGCATTTATCTCTAAATGAGTTCTTGACCTGTTTTAATTCATCTAAACCCAGCAGTACAAAAACAAAACCCTCCCATAAATGATCGTTCTGTTCATGATGACGCTAACATATCACTGACTCACACTTATAATCTTCTTGTTATGACGGACACAGTGCATGAATCTGCCACCTCATCTCACAGTTACAAAACCTTCCCTCTGGTTAAATCACAGGAATGACTGCACCTCATCAGTCATGTTGTATTATACACTGTAAGTCTTCTTTAAAGAAGTGGTATGTAATGAATTTAAGTACTACAATTTTAAGTAAAAAGTGTTGAAAAAATAAAGTGTCTTAAAATGAGCAGTTCAAAGGTGTTGGATTTAAAGGTATAATATGTATAATTTATCAGAATTTTACACAAAAATATTTAAATTAATTAAAGAATGGACTAAACCTATGTTATATTTATAAAAGCCAGAGAAACCCTTCATTTTATGGTTGTAATGGGGCATGTCTTGTCGTGACAGAGCCTCCATTACGACATGTTTATAGTTGCCATGGAAACACCGGGTGTTTTGTCAAGCTGCTAATGAAAGCTGCCGTACTGTTGCTGTATGTGCTGCTGTGATACAAATGTCATGTACATTATATTTGCCATTAGTCTTGACTACGGTCAACTCTGAGTTTGTTTTCATCTGAGGTGGGCGTGAAGTTGCAGAGAGAATCAATACAATGTTCCCCGCCAGCCTCTGCGTCATATTTTGTTATTGCTTTGATTGAGAGCTCCCTGATGGTGGAATTTACACAGTCACTCCAAATCAATTTGATAAGGAAAACTGATTTTTATTGACTGATTATCTGCGTAAAATGGATTTAGATTTACTCTCAACTTCTGGGTGAAACTGATTCATAATCAATATATCAACTATATCAACTCATATTTTCACACAATTCTGCACATTAAGACAGCTACTCATATTAATCTTTGCAGACATTGACTGTTTATATCTATTGATTAATAACTGATGCCACTTTGTTACAATATTTTCTTCCATTTACAATAAATATATTCATTAATAATCAGTATAGTGTTTACAATCCATGTTACTACACTTTATTTAAGCTGCTTTGACAAAGTACCATATTTACTGTTATTTTATTTGCTGTCTGCCTTCGCTTTCTTTAAGGCGCCAGAGGAGCTGACTGTTAAGAGGAGGAAGTTGGCAAAAGCTTAGTTTATCAAAGTTATACACTCAATGCCCTTGGCCTACTCATTAGCTTGCTAATTAGCTTGGCAGCAACAATGTTTCCCACAAAATGAGATTCTGATTGTGGTGGTAACTGACCAGAGTGGTTTATTTGAGCATAAATACAAAGAGAGCGTCTGCCTCGGGTTTCACTCGGCCCTTTGTTGAATGTTACAGTCACCCTTCCTTTCTTGTATTTTCTGTTTTTCTTCACTGTCAGTTAGAATAAATGTAAAAAGGACAAAGAAATTGTAAACAAAGAGAAACAGAAGTGGCACCAACAGCACAACCATAGCTGAGGGGTTTAGTTCAGGGGCTGAAATAGCCTAGAAGTGTTCTAGCATCAGCCAACTGTCACTACAAACAGCCATTTTCTTTTTAAGCCTTTTATGTTAAAGGGAAATTATATAAAAATGAAGAACCTCCTGTGATTGTGATCTTGGCAATATCAGCTATGGAGATCCAAGCATTTAGGCTGTAAATATGTTTTATTTTTTGTTGTAAAATTGAGCTGAAGAACTACAAAAAAATCATTACGAGTATCACAACACGCGTGCATCAACATAGATGCAGGTTCCGAGTTTTCTTCAATTAAAAATTAAAAATTAGTGATTTAGTCTTGTTTGAAACAGACAGCTGTGACAGGCATTACAAATGTTTTATCATGGCTCGTTGGCATTATCAGATGATTTGGCAAAACATGCACTTCTCAGAGAGTGCGTTTTCCCAGAGAGAGAGAGCTCAATGACGCTGAAAATGGGCTGTCCAAGGTTGGAAACTGTGTGGTAATCTGTTATAGTAATAACAGATTATATAGTAATCTAGTTGTAAATACTTCTCGCTTTTGTGCCTTGATGTTTTTTTTTATGCACTAAGCTTAATATCAAACCTCTTGTTCTTGATTTCTAAAGTATTTTCTCCTCTGACCGACAGAGTTTACAGCAAGTGTCTGTCACCTTCTGTCATGCAGCATGTTTTCTTTTGTTAGTAAATTTCCCACTAAGTGAACAGATAATATATTTCATTCACTTGGCTCTAGAGTTAATGACTGCGTTTAATTTCTTTATTTATTGATTTACAATTTTTAGTCAACCTTATCCACTTCCATTTCTGTAGCTATGAAGCTCCTTTTTTTGCTGGTCCTTTGGTTTTTAAAGAGTTGTGTTGTTACCATAAATGATTTATTGGAGGTGTTTCTGGATGCCAGTGTCCTCGGACGTTCACTGCTGGTTAAGAACATGTGGGATTTATCAACACTGATTAACTACCAATGTTGGTACAATTGCCGTCCACATGTTTGAGAAATACTGATTTTTTTTGTACTTTAAGCAAATTGTAAATTTCATTCATAGACAGAATTAAGAACAATTTCTACGCACTGTTGATAAATGAGGGCCTTCGAAGTCCCATACACACTCATTGTAAGACAACAATTTGTACAGCAGAAATAAACATGCTTGCAGTCTGGCACAAAAAAAACTATTTTGGTCTGAGTAGCTGCAGCCTCTATCAGGCTACTCGTTGTGAATTTTGATTATAACTCACCCATTTTGATGTGATGAATGAATTTATGCATAATTAGGGTTGTGACCAATCTGACTGCAAGTAGGCGCACTGTTACAATGTATGTATAAGGAGGCTTAAAGCCAGTCTCAGCTGCATCTCTTTGTCTGTTCTTTGGTTGACCGACAGTTATGTTGAGTCAGCATTTCTAACATGGCGACCGCCATCAGGGCTTTCAAATTATGCTTCAGAAACCAATGGGTGACATAACTAAGACTACGTCCATGTTTATATGTTCTGTTGGCCCATGTTAAAGTGATCAAATTCTCAACAGAAATAAACACTTACAGCAGGTACCAGGGTGATTTTCATAACTCAAATGTTTCAATTACATTGAGGCTTATAGTTTGGGGGCATGGGTGCTTTGTATGACAATTGGATCATGTTGCCCTTCTGTAGTCAAACATCCCTCCCTTTGTTTTATACACAGGCCCTCATAAACATGTCTGAGAGTTTAAACCAACTTTTTGGACATTTTCATTAGCCTAAACAACTGTTTTCACTGAGTGGACAGAATAGAAAGAGGCACCAAAAGACTTAATATTTGAGTGTGCTTGTAGCTGGAATGTCAGCCACTTTGAAACAGTGCACTAAAGATCTGAGATGAGTTAAGTCAAGCACCATGCTCTTATCTTGCTCCACAATTAACATCAAGGCCCTTAATCTCTCTTCTCCTCTGCTGAAGCTGTTCAGAGGCAGAAAACAGAAGGGAAACTGCCTGCACTTGTCTTTATTTGGATTCCCATTAGCACTGCGGAGACAGCTGTTCCCTCTGGTATCTACATAAAAATAAGTAACAACCACATTTTATCATGCTTTCTCCCCAAAGAACCAAATGTGACAAAGAACACAAAGTCGGCGAGGGAACTCCTCATTTTACCGAATGATCAGAGGAAACTCTCTCGGTTTGAATCAAAGCTGTTATAACTTTTCTTCATTATTAATAGGACAATTCTGTCAACTCTACTATACACTGAAAACATTTTACTTTTGTCTCATTTGCTGAAACGACGAGTCTAATTCTTCACCACAACTATCAGCAAAATGATACTGAAATAGGTCCTTTATTCTTCAGTTGGAAGACCAATAGCATTTTGGATTCAGAAAGAATGACACAAACCAAGAGAAGATACTCACGTTAACAGATTAAAAATCAACATTTTACATTTCGACCACCCCGCTGTTATACTCGGCAAGTGGAAAGTGAATGTTGTTAATGGTACTTCTACTGACACCAGTATCATCTTTTTAGAAAAATGCCATTGTTCCAGAACAGTAAAAATCACTTCTCTTTCTTAATCACACAACCATCTGCTCGATGGACCGGGGCCCTTGATCGGCCATCATAACTCAGTGTACACTGCAAGACTTCCGACGTGCCAGCCCAACTTCAAAATCAGTTGATGTATGAGTGTGTGAAATTGACCTGAAATCATTCAGTGTGCGCCGGGTTTAAGTGATTAGTAAGCTGAATGTTGGAGGACTACTGGTTAGTCTTCTTTTTCCAACACCAGACATTGACTTTTTTTTAATACCTGTCAGGGTTGACTTTACAGCCCAGTGTCTGAAAATTACATTATCGTTCTTGTTTGATACCAACTAAGGCACGGATGGGGATCGAACCCATGGTCTTTGGTTTACGAGACCAACGCCTTACCACTTGGCCACCATGCCCTGTTTTGAGCTCATATGAGGGTGCATTTGGGCCAAAACTCAACAGAATCAACAAGGGCATGTTGAACGACTGATGATACTCAGCATTATGTCTAAAGTCTTAGCCCTGAAGCCCAAAAGGCTTCATTGGTATCACCTGGAAAGTGCTTGAGTTCAAGAAGCTGCAAGGACTCATACTATTTTAAATAGAAAAAGCAACTGTAAAGTTATCCGGCGCTGTGTGAGGTGGCCGCCGGTTGCAGCAGCTCCCGTTGTCCGTGTCGTTATATCGTATTTTTTGATTAGTTATTATTTGTTTTTACTGTGTGTTTTTTGAGTATTAGTTTACTTTATTGAGTGGAAATGGCTACTTTCGCTCTTGGAACTTTTTGCGCTGTTTTTCTGTTACTTTGGACATTCTTTGTAACGGAGAGCAGCGCACAGCTGAGTGATGGCATTGTTTACACATGCGATCAGCTGATGGCGCTCTCCAAGGTGCTACTGCCCGGAGCAAAGGCCTGTAATTCCAGAGGAACTGAGGAGGCGACGCCGGGGTTGCAGAGCTGGAGCTAAGAGGAGCGCTAAGAAGAGAAAACACAAGCTTTCTGTACCAGCAGTGATTATGGGGAACGTGAGGTCTTTGGGCAATAAGACGGACAAACTCGACGCGCTTGTTCGGCACCAGTGGGAATACCGCCAGTGCAGTATTATGTGCTTCACAGAGACATGGCTGCACTCGGACATCCCGAACCACAGCATGGCGGTACCCGGCTTCAAGACTTTTCGGGCTGAGAGGGACGTTATTAAGAGCGGTAAGAAGAAAGGTGGAGGGATTGCACTGTATGTGAGTGAGAGCTGGTGTAATCCTGGCTATGTCAGTGTGAAGGAACGTCTCTGCAGCCCGGACATTGAACTGTTAGCTGTTGGAATGCGCCCCTATTACTTGCCCAGGGAATTCACGTATGCCATTGTTATAGCTGTTTACATCTGATGCCGAGTCTGCAAGTGATGCACTTCACTCTACTGTTTCACAGCTTCAAACTAAGCATCCAAATGGTTTTGTAGCCATTACCGGGGACTTTAATCATGTGAAAATGGACAAAACACTACCCACTTTTCATCAATATGTTAACTGTCCAACTAGAGAAAATAAAACACTGGACCTTCTGTATGCTCACGTTAAGGAAGCATACAGTACCACTGCCCTCCCCCCCTGGGCAGATCAGACCACAACCTGGTCCTACTGACACCAGAGTATATCCCCCTGGTCCAAAGGCAGCCTGTGACCACAAGGACTGTTAGGAGGTGGACACAGGAGAGCAATGAGGCACTGCAGGACTGCTTTGAGTCCACAGACTGGGATGTACTCTGCAAGCCACATGGAGAGGACATTAACAGCATGACTGACTGCATCACAGAATACATTAAATTCTGTGAAAACACTGCTTTACCGGCCCGGACTGTACGTTGTTTTCCTAATAACAAATCCTGGATCACCAGTGACCTGAAAGCCCTTCTCAACAAAAAGAAACAAGCCTTCAGGTCTGGAAACAGGGAGGAGCTGAAAAGGATACAGCACGATCTGAGGGAAAAGCTGAGGGAGTGCAAGGACTCATACAGGAGAAAGCTGGAGGCCAAACTCCATCAGAACAACGTGAGGGATGTGTGGACTGGAATGAGGGAAATCACTGGTTTCAAGGGGAGAGAAAGACAACATTCGGGCAGCCTGGAGAGGGCGAATGAGCTAAACCTGTTCTTCAACCGGTTTAGTTCACAGCCTTCATCTGCCTCTCCCACCTCAAACAACACCCCTGTCCTTCACAACTCCCAGCCTCCCTTTGTATTTTCTCCCTCCCCCCCAACTCCCCCCTCCCACCTCAAACAACACCCCTGTCCTTCACACCTTCCAGCCTCCCTTTGTATTTTCTCCCTCACCATCCAGCCACAACTGCTGGAAGAGAAGCTGCAGTTGATGGGTGTGGACTCGTCCATCACCTCCTGGATTACTGACTACCTGACAGACAGACCACAGTTTGTCCGACTTGGTAGTGTTCAGTCTGGAATGGTGGAGAGTAGTACAGGAGCTCCACAGGGGACTGTGCTGTCTCCTTTCCTTTTCACCTTGTACACCTCTGACTTTAAAAACAACTCCAGGTCATGCCACTTGCAGAAGTTTTCTGATGACTCTGCGGTGGTTGGGTGTGTAAATGATGGGCAAGAGGGGGAGTACAGAGAGCTGGTGGATAGCTTTGTGGAGTGGACAGGAAGAAGTCACCTGATTCTGAACGTGGATAACACCAGGGAGATGGTGATCGACTTCAGAAGGAAGAGGACAGAGCCACCACCGCTGTGCATCCTGGGAGAGGATGTGTCTGTGGTGGAGGAGTACAAGTACCTGGGTGTCAACATAGACAACAAACTGAACTGGAAGGCCAACACTCAGGCTGTGTACAAGAAGGGGATGAGCCGACTCTTCTTTCTGAGGAAGCTGAGATCCTTCAATGTGTGCAGCAAGATGTTGGAGATCTTCTATCAGTCTGTTGTGGCCAGTGCACTGTTCTCTGCTGTGGTCTGCTGGGGGAGCAGCATTGGAGCTGGTGACACTAAGAGACTGGACAAACTCATTAAGAAGGCCTGCTCTGTGATAGGCTGCAAGCTGGACTCTTTTGTAGTGGTGACAGAGAGGAGGACTCTTAACAAACTGTTATCCATTATGGATAATCCTGATCACCCTCTGCACACCCTACTGGACAAACAGCGAAGCAGCTTCTCCAACAGACTGATACAACTCCGCTGTCACAAGGACAGATACAGGAAATCTTTCTTACCGAAGGCCATAACTCTGTACAACAGCTCACCTCATGCGAGCAGAGAACTGTCATCATGATAATATCTGTCTCTCCATACTGTAATCTGTTCTGCACTTGTTAAATTTACAAATTATCCCTGCACTCATGTTCACTTCATTTGGCTGTCTACTCGCCGTTATATTGTATAGTTTCTGCTTATAATATGTCTACACTCATGCACTTTAACTTATGTCAACACTGCCCATTTACAACTCTGTTTTTGCACATTTACATTTAATCTTCCATATTTAATCTTCCTATGTAAGACTAGTAATGCTTTGTTAAATCCTGTTTGTATATATTCACATTCTTAGTTTTTATATATTTAGTACTTATTTACTTTGTATTTAATATTTTATTATGTTCAGATTTGCTAACATTGTGTTTTTTTACTCATATTGTGTGTTGGATAACCTGCTGCTGTAATGCCACAATTTCCCAGTTTGGGATCAATAAAGTAATTCTATTCTATTATATTCTATCACATTGACAAACTGTGAACATGTTGGGTACAATCATGAGTTCTATAAGGACCCAGTTCTGCATTTTTCAAACTCAAAAGTCAATTATGTTTAAGCTAAGCAAAACTGCTATCGAGTCTTGTGGGTCCTTAAAAATAACATTATATCTCAAGTCTAGTCAAATCTTTTCAGTTAAATCTCCGTCATACATCAATTGTCTAATAACATTTTTTAATAAAATTGAGTTGCACGCCAACACATCAACATTGAGCATATCAAATGAAACCAAAACGGCAGCACCTTTGACTGCGAGTTGCTTACAGAAACATATTTGCCACTGAAGGGAAGTCATCCTCCTCCTCCAGTAAAAACAGTGGTCATAGGAGAAACCAAACTTTGTTGCAAGTCCTGTGAGTTAAAAAATGTAATCGATGTTGAAATCGGCAGGATATAAAGCTAGATAACTAACTTGTAAAGGTTAAATAAGGTGACATTACGATGTGTTCAAGGTCAGGTAAGTAGGTAAATAAAACGTCATCTTGATTTGTTCAATTGTAATATCAAGAAAAAGAAAACGTTGGTTTAGGTAAAAAATATTGGATCAATTGTTTGGAGAAGACATGTTGTTTGATTACCCAAGATTATGTCATCGATGCACCAGCCATGTAAAGATGCTCTTTAATCTAGCACAGATAGTGATGGACGGATAATGTGTCGCTTAGCCGAAGAGGCATTTTAGGTTTTTCATCATTTCAGTTCTTTCAAACTATTACAAGAGTGATGTTCATATTTCATCCTCAATTCTTTCAAAGAACTGTTTTTATTAATGCAGAAAGGCATGGATGGGGATTGAACCCATGATCTTTGGTTTACGAGACCAACGCCTTACCACTTGGCCACCACGCCTTACATTCATTATTATTAGTAGGACAATTTTTTTTTCAACTCTACTATACACTGAAAACATTTTACTTTTGTCTCATTTGCTGAAACGACGAGTCTAACTCTTCACCACAACTATCAGCAAAATGATACTAAAATCGGTCCTTTATTCTTCAGTTGGAAGACCAATAGCATTTTGGATTCAGAAAGAATGACACAAACCAAGAGAAGATACTCACGTTAACAGATTAAAAATCAACATTTTACCATTCGACCACCCCGCTGTTATACTCGGCAAGTGGAAAGTGAATGTTGTTAATGGTACTTCTACTGACACCAGTATCATCTTTTTAGAAAAATGCCATTGTTCCAGAACAGTAAAACTAATTTCTCTTTCTTAATCACACAACCATCTACTCGATGGATTGGGGGGCCTTGATCGGCCATCATACCTCAGTGTACACTGCAAGACTTCCGACATGCCAGCCCAACTTCAAAATCAGTTGATGTATGAGTGTGTGAAATTGACCTGAAATCATTCAGTGTGTGCCTGGTTTAAGTGATTAGTAAGCTGAATGTTGGAGGACTACTGGTTAGTCTTCTTTTTCCAACACCAGACATCGACTTTTTTTTAATACCTTTCAGGGTTGACTTTACAGCCCAGTGTCTGAAAATTACATTGTTGTTGTTGTTGTTTGACTCCAACCAAGGAATGGATGGGAATCGATCCCATGATCTTTGGTTTACGCCTTACCACTTGGCCATCATGTCCTGTTTTGAGCTCATATGAGGGTCCATTTGGGCAAGAACTCAACAGAATGAACAAGTTCATGTTGAACGACTGATGATACTCAGCATTATGTCCTTAAAAATAACATTATATCTTAAGTCTAGTCAAATCTTTTCAGTAAAATCTCCGTCATACATCAATTGTCTAATAACATTTGAATGTTGGAGGACTACTGCTCGTCTTTTTCCAACATCAGCCATAGACTTTTTTCAGGGTTGACTTTACAGCCCACTGTCTGAAAAATACATTGTTGTTGTTTGATGCCAACCAAGGCATGGATGGGGATCGATCCCATGATCTTTGGTTTACGAGACCAACGCCTTACCACTTGGCCACCATGCCCTGAGGACTGCTACATATTATTGTATTCCAGTAAAGCATGATTTTGTGATAAATTAGTCCCACTTGCAACTGATGGAAACTTCAAATTGCACACAGCCTGAAGTTTACATTTCCAAAACGGAAAGTCATCGTCAGAATTGTGTGTTTCTTGTAGCATAATGTGACACTAGCAGTTTTGAAAAGTCATTCACTTGCACACGTATTTCTAGTACTATGCTTCACTTCCCCAAAGGAAGAGTGTTTACGTTCACAATAATATGAACTAAGTGTCTCAGTAAAATCTGCAAAGATGCACACTTTCATGTGTAAAGGGTTAAAAAGGTTGTAAAAGAACCATAATTCATCACAGTTATTCTGGAGGGTGGAGGATCCTCTGTTTTACAATTGCAAAGATATTGATAGATGGACATGTTGACAGCTGAAGGAGCATTGTTTTAGTTCAGTGCTTCAATCTGTAATGAGAGCCATAAACATTCCACATTGTTATTCAAATACCCATCATGGTTCATCTATAAAGGCATGGATGGGGGTTGAACCCATGATCTTTGGTTTACGAGACCAACGCCTTACCACTTGGCCACCACGCCTTGCTGTAATTATAATGAAGGAAAAGTCTTGTATTGTTGTCAGATAAATAAATACCTCTAGCAGTTTAATGTCAAAAGCAAATTTAAAATACAGCCAGGAGTTTACATATGGTGAATGGTTGGTTAATGGGAAATGAACTTGAGCTTGTATAGCACTTTTCTAGTCTTCTACTAAAAGCACTTTTTTACAGCAAAGGTTACACCAACCCATTAACACCCATTCACACACTGATGGCAGAGGTTGCTGTGTAAAGTGCCATCAGGATTAACTAATCCCTTCATGCACATTCATACACAAACAAGGAAGCAGCCAGAGCAACTTGGGGTATTGCGACATGGGGGTGCAGGGGCTGGGAATTGAACCCTTGACCTTCTGGTTGAGAGATGACCAGCTTTACCACTGAATCACAGCCGCCCTCATTTCCAATACGGCATCATAACGTTGTGTTTCTGGGAGAGTAAAATGACACTAAAGCTTTAGTAAAGCTTGTGTACTTGCAACTTATTTCTCAAAATTGTTACATCACTAGTTTTGAATGAATTTGAACCACCGTGAAGGTAAAGCTTCATCCTCCAGTGATGAATAATGAAGCCAATGTGCAGAAAACTAAAGTTCCTTGATACTCCACTTGCCAAGAAACCACATTAGACCTCATTTTAAAATGTCAATTTTTACAGTAGAACCACATTAATAGCCATGTTTAAAAAAACAATTCGGTATTAATAGATCATTTCTTCATTGGTACAAACTGTGAATTATACATTTTGATGTTATCAAGCCTAAGAGTTATTTAAACATTTGCATAATCAGGGGTTTGTTTCTTATCTGACTGACAGGTGGACGTGTTGTAGGTTATGGCTCACCTCAGCTCCACGTCTTTGCCTGTTTCTAGATTAATCAAATGTTTGGCTTGGATAGCATTTTCAATATTGCAACTGCTATTGTTGAGTAGAAGGAAACTCTAGCACTTCAGCCACCCCACATGGAGGTCTGTGCTCTCAGAGAAGGACCTTAGACATTCAAAAAATTAGAATTCAAGGGACTTTCTCTTGCCTTAAGTGATCCAGTATTTTCTTTGTATTCTGCCTGAGAAAAGGAGTCCAATTATCATTTGAATGCTATTTTTGAGCTTCATGAAGCCTCTTCAGAAATCAACGTCACAGACTACGTCCATGTTTTATACAGTCTATAAAGTACCTAATAGTTATAATAAAAGGACTGAGTATTTAAGGTACCAGACAACATTCAAAATCCTTGAAGTGAATCAGACAGCTGTCTTCAGTCTTTCTTACAAATATTCAGACTGACCCACCTCTAAATCTAAACCATTTTGGCACAGGCACTGTGTCATTCAAATTATATAATGGACTCATCATGCATGCTCAGTCAGACCTGAAGGGTCAGGAAGCAACCAATTAAGGAGCAGTAGAGGTCAAGCTGCCAGGAACTGTGGAGGCAGACAGCAGCTCAATATGAGAGACTAATATTTTCAAAAATCTGAGAGCAGCTCAGTTTCAGAATGCATAAATACAATGGATCATCCAGGGTCTTCTGCAAGATTTCAGGCTAAATGGATACACAGGAAGCATACATAATTCTTACACATACAGAATATGTAAATTAACAAAGATTAGCTCCATGCAAACTGGAACTGAGGTGACTCATCATGGCCAATATGTTGTAACAGTAGTCTGTAAGTGCTGCTACTTTGACTCAAGAAAAGGCTCATGACTGTAAGAAAAGGCTTGTGACTGTAAGAAAAGGCTTGTGACTGTAAGAAAAGGCTTGTGACTGTAAGAAAAGGCTTGTGACTGTAAGAAACAGCGATCTGCTGAGTGATTCATTCAGCCGTCTTTTGTCTCCAGCATACAAACTCACTGACAGAAACTGAATAAACATAGTGGTATGCTGCCAATGAATTAAAAGTGTGTCGAGTCAAAGTAAAGATTAGCACACAGGTGGGGGAGTAAAGTGCAGATGGGTCATGTCCAGATAGTCCAGTGACCTTTAGCTTCACTTCACAGAAGAGTCCAAAAGGTTAAACAACTGTTTGTGGATAGAATAAAAGAGTTCTGTGGAAAAAGTGCAGATGGAGTGTCTGACTAGGAAACTCCTGTTGGAGAAAATAGCAGAGTTACATGAGATGGTCTTGATTTATCCCCCCCCAACGGCTGTGTTTTTTTATAGGTTTGATAGCGTAAGATGATTCTAACCTTGTGAGCTGAGATGATGAAGTCAAACTTACCCTAACCCTAAATTAAAAACCTGTCTGATTTTTTGACAAGCTCAAAGCTGCAATGACTTTTCGGTCCTTCAGTTTCTTCCACCTAACACAGTTTCATGTATCACCCTTTTAGTAGAGTACCATGATCTGTATGAGTGCAAACCTTCACAAAATCAGGGCTCAGGTTCACACTGAACCCTTCTGCTGTCCTCCATACATAAACATCTTTCTTTCCTGCATTCATCTTTTCCCTCATAACATCCTCTATTCCATTTTTCTCAATTTCCTCTCAATTCCCTAAAAAAACAAAAAAGGGAAGCGTTAATGTAATGCGACGCAACGTTTCTCTGAGTGAACATCTGTTCCAAACATCTCATTAAACAGGAGTGGTCACTGAATGGTTGATTAGGTGTCTATTCAGTTTAACACATATGGGACATTTGGAACTGACATTTCTTCAAGCATCATTAACAACAAAAACAAAGACAGGGAATATTGTTTGGACGAATGGTGTTCATCCCTCCAGGAGATTTAAGAAACTTGTCGACGGTGGGCATGGCCACAGTGTTGTCAGATATATGTTGGAGTACTACCATTTTGAAGGCTAGTGTTTGAGCTATAGCCTTGTGCTTGTTCTGAAAATCTGTCTCCACACTGAGTAGCAAGGTGAGCCTTTGTAATATTGTGAAAACTTAAATCTTTCATTTCCTGTGCAGCCTCTACAATATCTAAATTAATAGATATAAAAACCCCTTTAACATCCATCTGTTATCTATACCACTCATCGTGCTTGGGGTCTGGAGGGCTGGAGTCGATAACAGCTGTCATTCCGCAAGAGGCGGGGAAAACCCTGGACTGGTCATCAGCCAGAGTACATGGAGAGATCCCACACATGCACAGGGAGAACATGCAAACTCAGCACAGACTCTGTCCAACAGGGGATTCAAACCAGCAACCTTCTTGCTGTGAGGCAAACCACTGCAACCCTGTGTGAATTTCACAAGATGGCTTCAAACATCCAGGCTCTGTATGTTGAATATTGAACATGAAGGAAAAGAAAAAAATGTAGTTGTACATTGTATTCTTGTCTCAATTCACTGATGTGTAGCCTCATTTTTACAAACTGATGTTAAAGACAATAGGAAAAGTGTTAAGTTGGTATTAGACATGTGTGTGAAGGAAGTCGTAGGCTGTCCTCTCCCTCCTCAAGACAGGCCAATTTCAAACCACAAAGTTATCAAATGAGTGGAGATGTTAAAGTAAAATGAAATGCACCACTTCAGCAGACTGAAGTCTCTGCACTTCTGGACTGGACAGGCAGTTAAATAGGAATCTCTGTGGGACATATTTAAATTTCTAATAAGAAGCCTGTCTGGATTTCAAGGACAGTCATTGTCATGTTTAAGGCTCCCTCTCTTCATATCTACGTCTAAAATCAAATGAGGTTATCTCCTGAAATGATGGAAGTCCTAATGACTAAATCATATTTTCTGTTTGATTCCGCTCACAGTTTAAGATGAAGTCTAAATTGGCTTAAGTTAAAGTCCATGTCTAATGTCTTCTGATTTGACTGCCTGTTATTGTGCATTAGTGTTTATATCCGTCACAGTATTTATGGCCGTTATTACAAGCTTAAAACGCATGATGGAACAATGAAAGCTTATCAACACTGAAAAGATAACGTCTCTGACTTTGCACGGCAGCTGCATCATGAAAACCGATTTTATGGATTTGATTTTATTTCCCCATTTAAACAAAAATAATGATTCCTCACGGCCAATTTTTAAACCGCCGTCATGAACCTTTGAAGGCATGCTTCTGCATCATATAGCACACAGAGTGGATGTTAATCTTTATAATGTCGTCGGAAGTTGAAGCCGTGTGAGTTCAGACTGCTGTGTCTGGAGAGAGAGCTCACAAAGCTTGCCCTTGGTTTAGACTGAGCCGCTGACAGACAGCTTTGTTAGGATTTAGGTTGTGATGAGTCGAGTAAAATCTCAGCATGTTTGTTTAGCAACAAATACAAAACAACTCAAATCCCCGTCTCCGGAGCTCTGAACTCTCATTCCCCTCCTGTGTGCTGTGGTGTTTCTGCAAACTTGTTCTAATGAGTTACATAAAATGATGTTCCTAATTTCTAATCTTTGACAAGAGTCAACTTTATGTTTCAAATACTGGGGTTAGTGAAGTTTATTCAAAAAAGCTTGTCACAGTCAGAGAAGCTGCCTCCAGAGTTTAAAGCAACAACATTAAGTGATTCAGTTTGGTTCCCTTTGGCGCCAACCGAAGGTCTCCGAGAGTATTGACATAGCCATCTCGTTGTTACCCCCAATCGCCACATGCTCTGTGCGCGCCACGGTCCGTCATGCACCGCCGTTTTGCTCCGTCGGATGGCGCGCCCCCTTCCCCACTGGATCCGTT
The DNA here is from genome assembly GCF_963584025.1 of Labrus mixtus. Taxonomy (NCBI): domain Eukaryota; kingdom Metazoa; phylum Chordata; class Actinopteri; order Labriformes; family Labridae; genus Labrus; species Labrus mixtus. The sequence continues at coordinate 25,154,859 of NC_083621.1, forward strand.
TTTGATCAGCTGTACTCACATCACAGGAGATCTACAAGATCACGCAGGAATAAATCGAAAAACATGCAAACAACATGTTACTTTGTCTTTCTGAGGATGATTTGTTGTTCGTCTGGTGCCTGTTTTGACTTTTCGATAAAGTGGTTAAAAACACGATCCAGAGTTTGTATTTTTGTGTTTTATTTTGAAATTGACCGGACGCTCCGTGCATTTCCTTGTCTTACTTCCTGTCCGGGTTGTCATATTCTGTCCAGCTTGACGCTAACCTGCAGTGTACTCCGTTGAAAATTAGACTTGCAGCGTATTTGAAACGGAGCAGAGTGTAGTGGTGCTGGTGGCACGCTCCTGAGCTGGACGCTTACTCTGCGTGTTGTGGAAACACAATGTGACACACACACACACATATCTTTCTGTCCAGAGGTCTTCGATTGTCAGATGAGTGTCTGACTAATGCTTCAGATGGCATCTTAAGGACTGATGTGTTAAGAAGATCTAATTGATGGTTAAGCTGTCAGCAGAGTCTGGAGGACTGTGAAGAAGCACTGCAGAGATGAGGAGGAGTCTAAAGCTTCACCATCCACTGACGTTAAATCAACTGTCATGAGAAAATCGTTTTCTGCAGATTATGTCTGTTTAATACAGATGAGTAGAAATACTAAAGAATGGTCAAACTTTACTTTAAATCTGCATCAATTTGCATCTGTGACATCCAAACTCCTTTATTCTATAAATTGTTTTACAAGACAGCAGGACAGTTTCATGTTATTGTTTTTAGTATAAGTGGTATTATACTTTGTAGATTTTCCATATATCTCTTCTCATTGCAAATACGTTATAGATGTAATTCAGTAAATTTCTCTTTATCTCCTGGAGGAGTGTTGCATTGTGGGGGCTTACAGTTATTAGTAATAATAATACTTTGTTTTTATAAAATGCTTTTCAAGAACTCAAAGATAATGTAACAAAGATCAAATCAACGTAGAAGGAACATATATACAAACATGGCAACATTACACAGAGGTCAGATCAACAATATTAACAACACGTAAAAACACACAACACAATCATACATGAAAAGCTTGTTTGAAGAGGTGAGTCTTGAGCAGTGATTTGAATATGTGTGGGGAGTGAGTTCCAGAGGGTTCAGTGCTTGGTTCTGTGTGGTGATGAGACAAGAGGTTGCGAGTCAAAAGAACGAAGGCTTCTAGAAGGAGTGTGACAGTGGAGGAGAGCAGTGAGGGAGGAGGGGGGCCTCATGGTTGAGGACTTTGTGAGTGAGGAGCAGGATTTTGAATTGAATACGGTACGGGACAAAGAGCCAGACAATTTTTTTTTTTTTAGGATTTGGTTGATGTGTTTACGGTAGCGGGTGCGGTTGAGAAGGCATGCAGCAGAGATCTGGATAAATTGGAGTTTGCTGAAAACTTAAGATGATGTGCAGTAAAGGATGATGTTGCAGTTTACTGATTTAGAGGATTATTTCAGAGCTCAAAAAAACGTCCTCGTCATAAATCTCGGCTGGGCAGAATAAAAATGCTAATATATTTTAAATGAATTCTACCGCAACAGAAAAAAACGATGTTTGATCTGATGATATCCAGCACTCATAATTACAAAAGTTATATTGAGATTTATATTTGAAAATAGACTTTTCACATATGGATACATAGATTATATGGTATGAATATGTTTACACTATTTTAAAGCAGGGGCTGTAATTAGGACACAACGCACAAATGATTCATGTTTTACAGACTCAGAGTCTCAGAGTGTCAACACACAAACAACGGCTGCACATGTAAACCCATATTAACCTTATACAGCCACACACACACACACACACACACACACACACACACACACACACACACACACACACACAACCACACACACACACACTGGCGTTTTATTCTGTGTGCCTATTCTCGACTGCTGCAGGCCGTTGTGTTCATAATCGTGTCTCATTATTTCTGTGCAGTAGGTCCGTCTCAAATAGGGAGGAAAAACAGTTATCAAATGCACGCTGGCGTTTGTGGGGTCATTTGTCCTCAAATTTGAACCTTAAATAACTTTAAATCCTCATAGCCTTGTTTGACTATTAGAGTCGTTTCAGCACCACAGACAGCTCCAAACCTCTCTTTAATACAACTCTGAGTGGTATAGTGAAAACATGAAAACAATCCCGTCTCATTCCTCGAGTGGACATGACAAAATATATCTCTGCTGTGGGTTGTGGGTGACAACCCTTCAAACACATCTTGTCTGATTCAATAAACCTCCTCTTCCTGCCATTTAGAGCACAAATTGCACGACTCCATTAGTTGCCCACTTTCTTACAACATAAATAATATGAGTCATCAGGCAACTATGTGAGGACAAATAAACCTTTCAGTGTCACACAGGGAAATAATGCATTTTTAAAAAGGAAAAGCAATCAGCGGAGAATTAGTTTTTCTGCATGAAAAGGGCTGAAAATATATTTATAACTGAAAGAGACCTGCCATGAGCTTCTGATCTGACTGACAGGAGGATGAAGGCAGCACCCAGGCTGGCTGAAAATAAAAACATTACTGTCTTTACATTCAACATTTATATGTCAATATAAAAAGTATGATATGAAAAGGGGCCTGCACAGTGGTGAAGTGGTCAACACTATCACCTCACCAGCGAGAAGGTTCCTGGTTCAAATCCCCTTCAGACAGGAGTTTGCATGTTCTCCCTGAGCATGTCACTGGTTGTCTGTCTCTATATGTCAGCCCTGTGGTTGGTTGGCAACCAGTCCAATGACAGCAGGGATTGGCTCCAGTCCCCTGCAACCCCGAACAGGAAAAGAGGTATGGAAAACAGATAGTTGGATGATATAAAAAGGCTATATTTCATGTTACTGTGGCAGCGTTTGGTGCTAACTGGACAAAACAACAAGATAGGGAGAGCTTTGGAGCCTCAGAAGACGCTCAACCTCCACTGTGCTTCAGAAACTGTTGGCATGAACTGGTTACGGTTTTCCACTTGGAAAAATTGTAAACCAACATTTTAAAATGAAGAAGGTTCAATAAAATATTAACTATCTGACAGGGAGTGCATCACCACCTACTGTCATGGAGTCAGACATAATCCTGTGAATGAATCAATCCCAAATCAGACAGTGTCAGGCATGGATGGGGATTGAACCCATGATCTTTGGTTTACGAGACCAACGCCTTACCACTTGGCCACCACGCCACAGGTGTGAAATGTTTAATCCCTCATTTTTTATATATATATAAATGACATTTTGAATCTATACATCTTCGTCGCTTCCGATGTGTTTTGATTTTAGTTTGGTTTATATTTTGTCATCAAAGTATGTAAAATAAAAATAATATCCAAAAGAAAGAAATAGCTTTTGATTGCAATGTTACCATGTAGAGGACAGATTTTTGTTCATAACAGGACCCGATAGCAAGACCAGCAGACAGGGTTAAAAATGAGGGCTGGTAGGGAAAGGTAGGCAGTGAGAGGCTGGTGGAAAATGGCAGAGACGCTGAGAGCTGGCTGTGGCTGGTGGCACAGAGGTGGCAGATGGGGAAAGCTGTGTGGCTACGGCGTCAGAGGTGAAGGCAAAAAACAAATCTCTGTGGGAGTTATTCCTCGAATCCTGCCAGACACCGACACAAACAATCTCAGACTTCCAGGGGCAAAACAAAAAAAACAAGAACCTGCAGTAGAAATACTACGATCAGGCATAATGGCTCTCGCCGTTTAAGGTGCTCGTTATTGGGCCTAATAGCCATTCAGAATGATTACTATTCTCAATGGCTATTAGGCAGATAAAAACCTGCTCTGCAATCTTCTGTTGGTGGTGAAGGCTTTGGAAGTTAAATGCCTTAAAATGTCAGAGTAACTTTTCTCGAAACACAAACCGTGTCAGCTTTTGCTGGCTTTAAAAACACTTTAAAAGAAACTATTAGAGCGTTGATTTCTGTCAGTACAAATCTGTCCTCTCAGAATGTGATCAAAAGCATCATCAGCTTGTAAAAGAATCTTGTGCTTTTAAAGGGAAACAACCGATGGAGGAAGAGAGAAGGGAGAGGAGCAAAAGAAGAAATTCATAAAGGAGAAAGCCCAGAATGAGCACTCTTATTAAAATGACGCCTTACATGATGGGGTTTTTAGTATATTCCCAGCTCGTATCACTCATTATAATTTCACCGCTCCCTCGGCCCACACATACTGCACTTAAGCTGTGTGACTCGGGACACATAAACCACAATTACAGCTATTCCTGTGACACTGTGCTACACCTCCAGGATTTAATATACATTTTATATCATTACTGGGACTCCAAACATTTTCATTTTGCAAGGCTTTGTGGAAATGTGGCAGTCAATTAAAAAGTCCTGTTCTGGTACATGATGGTGATTTTTGAAACATGCTGTCCCTGACAGTTTTCAAAGAGGCGTCTGATGGTTTGTGTGTAGGAGTAGGTAGAACAGATCTTTAAGCACTTTAACATTTGTAGCTAAATATCTATAATTTACACTTTTCCCCTGCTGATTGACTCTGTTACCTGCCTGTTTATCTGCTATACATTTAATCTGCTATACATCTGTGGTAGGTGTGTATGCAGGTAGGTGTGTCTCACTGTGGGTCAAACTTTGATAACAACAGGACCACTACAGCCCAAAACCCCATGTATTGCCCTCAAGTCCTCCTACCAATAAAGCTCAACAGTGTGGTTCCAGAAGTAAAAATCCCATCCCATTTTCTCCATAGCGGATTTGATCATGAGCCATGATAGTCTTATTTTACTCCTTTTGTAAATATCAAACATGTTTGATATTTATGATTCCACATTAGGGAGGCTCCGACTCGGTTGGTAGAAGTAAAATAATGGTAGTGACACCACACACACTTGAGGAGTATTTGGACGAATAGTTGGTTGTGAAAAACGTTATATTTCTACTCCCTTCGTCCATTGAATAAAAATGAAACAAAACATTAACTGTGATTGCAGAAGTGTGTTGTATAGCTCCAGTGTGCTCATTGTGCTCATGCAGAAATGGAAAGTGGGGTCAGTGAATGTCATTTTATTGCCTCTTGGAAATACACGTGTTATTGTGTCAGATTGAATGAGGTCTTCTGGGTATATTGGAGTTCACATACATGTAAAGGTTCCCCAACGTAAGGAGGATGAAAGGCCTCTTAAAGCGGTTTACATTCCTGAGTGCCGGTCATCAGTTCATCAGTTCATCAGTTCATCAGTTCGGCCTCTGTGTGCTTAACATACTGTACACATATGGAATAATACCGTCATGGAATAAAGAGACGCCAGCTGCATGAGTTTACCATTTAACAAATTATTTACTCCTTTCTTTAAACTATATTCACCAAAAACACAAGAACCCAATGGAGAGCCGGCTTTTAGTGTGTCCCTCATTAGCTAGTTGACATACAGAAATAAAATGATTGTACATGTTAACATGTCCAGCTAAAATGTACTTACTTCTCAAAGTTGGACATACACACATAGAGGATGCGGCCAGAGATCAATTAACTCTTACATCGTCGTAGCTTCTCTCCCCCCCTAAAAAAAAAAATCTCAGGTTCAGAATGTTTTTTTTACTTTAAGGCTTGGGTTGTGAGAAATGGACCCTTAATGTTATTATAAACAATCCTTCATTGAGTTGACTTAAGCTATGAAAGGCATGGATGGGAATTGAACACATGATCTTTGGTTTACAAGACCAACGCCTTACCGCTTGGCCACCACGCCATTGTTGTTCTATGTTTAATCCCTCGTTTTCTACATATATTTTGAATAAATATTATTTTGATATGTTGATACAAATTATTGCATAAACAAATAATGTAACCAGCAAAACCACGGCATATATTTACATTACTTCATGCCTAAAGGTGTCATGGTGTCATGGAAGAGAGATTAAGTATGGAGAGTTTACATTCTTTTGAACCATGCTGTATAGATTTTTTATTCTTAGATTATAGTTATGCTAATTTACATGAGCACTATACGGTTACAGTTATGTGTTATGAACTGCAGTTTTTGGCACTTCATTGTTTAGCCTCAGAGGCTGTCTCCTCACTGTGTGACCACTGAAAGCAAACGGACGTGCATCAAAACAGAAAAGCTAATTCTTCAGCTGTGCATTTATATGTACTGAACGCATGCTTGAGAATGAGGATCATTTGTTTTTTTCAGACCCCGGCAGGCATGGGAATGATGGTTTCCCTAGAGGGTAGGGTTGTTAGGTGATTGATGATCAGATGAACAAGAGGGTAAAGACAGTTTCTGCTTAATGATTTGAAAGGCATGGATGGGGATTGAACCCATGATCTTTGGTTTACGAGACCAACGCCTTACCACTTGGCCACCACGCCTTGACATTAGTACATGTAAAACGACTGATAAGGAGCTAAAAGATTCCCTTAACAAGGCTAGACTAAAATATCTTTACAGCATTGGAGAAAATTACAAATATGTGAATATCTATATAAATATTTTTTTAAAACATACATGACTCTAAATAATAATTCTACTTTTTTATTAAGTGTAATAGGAGCACGATTACAACTGGATCATTCCTTTGTTAATCTTCTCGCCACTCCTGATTTTGAGTGACTGGGAAGCTCTGGCAGTCATCCAGAATCCATAGAAATGTTGTTACATGCGTAACTTTTGTTTTTTCAAATTTAAACCGCCTATCTTCTCTGGTCTTATCTTAAATAATGGTCCTTTCATTTGCATGCATGTGTATGTATTTCAGCCTTTGTGTATGTATGTTCAATAACAGAGTGTAAAATCTTTCCCCACGTGGGATTAATACAGTATGTCTTCTTCTTCTTAACCCTTTTAGGTGAAAAGTTACAAAAATAATGTATCTAATAACAGGGACCTTATTGCTTCTGCATCATGCAAATGACTGTTTTATGACTTGAAGAAATAGGCTGTATCTGCCTCTCTTAGTTAAGACATTGGACATTTAAAGAATCAAACTTTTAAAAACATTCTCTGACAACTACAGCTGTTTGACAATCAATACAAACAGACAGGCTGTGAAAACATAGCAGTCAGGGTGTCACACTTATTTTCCTAAAGATTTGGCACAATAACAGTCGCACAAAGACAACCTGCATTTTGTCAGCAAAACGAAATGTAAACTGAATAATATGCAGTGTTTTCTTGGCCCAGATGTTCAGATGTTATGTTTAACATTTTGAATAAAAGCATTTCGACTCATTATGAAGCTCTTTATTTGATTGTATGTGTATTCACACTCAGACACATCAAAGCACAACAAAAGTGTTTTTGTTTTATTAATGTGGCTTCCCTGTATAGCGTTATTAAGCACACACACACTCTCACTGACTCTATGTTACCCTGGATGACCTTTGTTTACACACACACACACACCAGCAGAAACCAGACGAACACAGCTCTTTGTTACCTACACTTACTGTCCATCTCTCTGTCTCTGATAAACACACACACACACACACACACTCTTATGTTCCCTTAACCTCGGTGGATTAGGTAACTGTTATCAGGCTGCAGTGACCTCGTGCCTCCCTCACTGTCGGGGTCTCAGCTGGGGTTAATTATCTAATAAGTGAACATGTCCGAGCATCACCTCGTTTCTGCTGAGACACACTGGATTCCTTTAATACCCCAGAAAAAATGAGATTTCCCCGGGCATAGCAACACACTGCGGAGAGCGAGAGAGAGAGAGAGTGTGTGAAGTGTGTGGAAAAATTGGCGCAGGAGTTTAAATCAATGTGAAGGGTGGAAAAGAGGCTTATTGGACACATGTCCCCCTCAGCCAGAAAGACATGCACATGTGTGTACAACCTCCTACATAAACCATGTTTTGCTGAGTCTGCCAGAGTTGTGATGCACCCTGGGGTGTTAATCCATGTAGAGACTCTTCAAGCCATGCTGCCCCCTTCCTCTACAACATTGTTTACATTCCCCTCTGCTCTCTAGATCCCTTCCTTTTTCTGAAGGAATTTATCTTCATCATATGATGGAAAAACTGACACATTGATGTCATATATTATAAAATTCAGTGTTGAAGATACACTTCCTAAATGCTGGTACAAGGAGCATACCAGTACCAAAGGAAAGAAGAGGTATTTTATGATAATTCATCCTGAATCTGAAGCTAAAGTTTGACATGGTCATGCACCATCAGAGGCCTGTGCAGCTGCAACCCTCACAATTATTAGCATTGCTGTGAGCTTGACAACCATACATACCGGTGGGAGCTAGCAGGAATGCATACTCGACATGGCAAAAGCAGAAAGAGCTATAGATGGCTTCACAGAGACTGCACGCTGTGACCTTTCCTGAAATGGAAATTAACTACCACTCACAAATCATAAGTTCTTTCATGCACATTCACTGAGTCACAAGAGCTTTTTCAAGGAACTATTCATGAGAAAATAGTCCAACTGCACAAGACCTAGCCTTTGAGAAAAATCTGGGTAAAGTGCATAAATGGGGATTCCAATGAAAAACCGTTATCATGAAGTCAGTTGTCTGTTTCTTTCTGTTATTTGAGCCAGACTTTGCTACTAAAACATGAGCATGTATTTGTGTCTAATTCCAAGCTAAACAATGAGGACATCCTTTTCTACATTGTTATTCAAATACCCATCATGGTTCATCTATAAAGGCACGGATGGGGGTTGAACCCATGATCTTTGGTTTACGAGACCAACGCCTTACCACTTGGCCACCATGCCCTTTTGAGATCAAAGAAAGCAGTTTCAATATCTTTTTTTTCTGAGTGAACAAACAAACAGTTCAATGTTAGATCAGATTTTTGTTCTACCAATATTTATTTTCATCAGTGCCTCCAAAGTTGAAACCCTAACTATAGAGGCTTTAAGGTGATAAAGAACGGTAGTTTATTTAATGTTAAATGTCATGTGTCAAGAGGACACAACTTAAACACAAGATTTGGTCCATATATCACTCCGTCATATTAAAGGTAGTGCCATAATTGGGAACCTCCATATGTCCCAAGTAAGTTTCTTTCCCTGTGTAACTAACTCTTTAACCACTCAAGTTTATCTGCAGATGAATGTGTATTGCAAAGGGCCAGGTCCATTTTTTTGTTCTTGGAAGAGATGGTGCTTCTGTTTGCAGCCTAAGTACTTCTGCTCAATCACATTTGAAGGAGCTTTGATCGTATGCTGAAAGTAAATTACTTAAATGACAACCTATCAGCCCTCATTGGAAGACAATTCAGTGTTGGTTAACCTCAATAAACAATTATCTGTACAAATAATAATCAATAAAGCAATAATCTAGTCAACCTCACATTTTTTTAAGTTCAGGTTCTGTGTCTTGCTGTTACCAATGAACAATCAGTGAACTGACTACACAGTCTCAAACATCATCTGGAAACACCTGAACATTTTCTTCTATAGGTTAGGGTCATGAGGTGATTGATGATCAGTGTCAAGATGACATGAGAATTTCTGCTTACTGAATTTAAAGGCATGGACTGGGATCGAACCCATGATCTTTGGTTTACGAGACCAACGCCTTACCACTTGGCCACCACGCCCTGGCTGATAAGCAACAAAGGAGTTTCATCAACTTTTATCCTTCGATGTCAGATCAGGTTGTCTTCTACCAATATTTATTTTCAACACCGCCTCCATAATGTGCGTTCAGAAAAGTTGAAAGCCTAAACATAGAGGCTTTAAGGTGATTACAAAGAATGTTAGTTTATTCATTGTTAAGTGTCACTCAATGCTATAGTCCCCATTGTGGACATCATTACACTGAGAAGTTAGGGCTATCAATAAAACTTCATTATATCAAATCTATTGTCAGACATGGGAACATGAAAAGACTTCTCAATTCAGTTTCTTCCCCTGTGGAACAAACCTTTGTGTCTTATTGATTCCAAGCTGTGCAACAGTGAAGCCTTTTTTTCATAAGATGGTGTTGTTTTTTTATAGACCAAAGGCATGGATGGGGGTTGAACCCATGATCTTTGGTTTACGAGACCAACGCCTTACCACTTGGCCACCACGCCCTTGCACATAAAAGATAAAAAGAGATAAGATAAAATATTTCACTGTGGCGCTAACCTTTGAATCAACAAAATGATCTGTAGATCAGTACATAATGCAAAGGAGTGGCTTCATGTGTTTTTTCTTGGTGCTTATGTTTGCAGTCCAAGTACTTCTTGTCTGTTACATTTGAAGGAGCTTGGATTCTACAAAGAAAGCAGTTGATCTAAATGACAATCTATCAGCTCTGATTTGTAGACAATTAAGTGTTGGTTAACCTCAATGAACAACTAACTGAACGATAATGTAGGCAATATTCTAGTCAAAATCATCTCTCAACTTCAAATTTCAAGTTAAGGTTTCCAGTCCTGCTGTTATAAATTAGCAGTAAGTGAAGAGAGAAGAAAGTCTCTAACATCAACAGGTATCCCTAGAGGTCATGAGGTGATTGATGATGTGTCAAGATGAACATGGTTAACATCACAACTTCTGCTAACTGAATTTAAAGGTGTGGATGGGCAATCTTCTTCTTCAAATTATGCAATCTTCAATTTATATATATATATATATATATATATATATATATATATATATATATATATATATATATTATATGACCATTTTTGCCTTTATTGGATATGAAAGCTGAAGGGAGACCGGAGCATGACGTAATACAAAACAGCAGATTTATGATTCCATATTCTTTGGAGAAAAAAAATATATGAACATAATGAGAAATATATATATGCAAACTTGAGACATAAATGACTCTAAGGCTGCTCAGATTCTCCCTCCAGGTGTTATAGCTCAGAGCTTACTCTAACATCATCCTGCAGGTTATGATTATGACAGACAACACACACACACACACCCACTCACCGACACGTACAGCATGAGAAGCATGGCAGCACACATTCACGTAGATTAACACATACCGGCCATCCAAGTGTCGCAAAAGAGATTAAAGAAACACATCAGCAGCAAAACACACACAGATACACACACTTGTGAGTGGCGATCACTATTATTAGCCTTGAGGGAGTATTTGAAGAGTCCATTTTGCTTTCATGTAATTCGAGTGAAATGAAAATTGTAGAGAAAAACAGAACAGTGCGTGTGTGTGTGTGTGTGTGTGTGTGTGTGTGTGTGTGTGTGTGTGTGTGTGTGTGTGTGTGTGTGTGTGTGTGTGTGTGTCTGTTGGCATGTCACACAAATTACTAACCAGGGTGGATGTTACATCGACTTACTTTGGGGTCTAAATTTACACACTGGTTGTATTTTAATTTTCTTCTAAAGTTTTCCTTAAAGCCTTTAGAGTCCCATAAAATTGATTTTATCGCTGCTGTTTATGTCTCCTAAAGGAATTATCTGTCAATTTACCTGCTAAATTCTGCACTATTTTTTCAGAGCTGATAGATTATTTCCCCCTGAGTGACTGATCCATCACCCCAGACCATCAACCAATCAAACATCTTTTCCTTCTGTGCCGATGTATGAGAGCAACTCACTGTGTGCTACAAACAGTTCATGCAGTTAGTTAAGTTCGGGTACTTTTATGATGTTTTTGTTTTACCAGGTTTCTAAAAAAAAAATCAATCAATTAAAAAGTTTATATCTCCTGAAATCTAATTGACTGATAATTGACATCATACTGTCACTTCAAAACATGACAGGTCTGGAAAAGACAACAAAACAGTCCAGTCCTTTTTGTAATGATTTCCGCACTAAAGCACTTGAAGTCTTGACTCGTTGTGTTTACTGTCTGAACAGTAGAAGCTCTTCCTGTACTTACTCATGAGTAAACAATTCAGAGTGACACAATGCAGCTTTCAACAGCCTGTTGTCATTGTGCTGTCCAGAAAGAACCATGTCTTTGCATTATTGATGACCAGGATGACACTCTGTGTTGTCGATGGATGTTTGTACATTTTAAACCATGCAGTCTGATGCTCTTTTTATGCCATCATCTCTGTATGCAGCATCATCACTGCAGTGCATCTAATACGTTCAACTGACAAACTACTACCAGTGTTGTTTGGATGGAAAATATGAGTGAACAGAGAAATTAGTACTTCCTCTTAAAGGGGACATATTATGGAAAAACACTTTCACAGTTTTTTTGAACAAATATTTGGGTTACCTGAGTGTCTACCGACCCACAAAATGTGAAATAAATCCATCCACTCCTTTGTTTGTTGTCTGCATAAGTCTTACAACACAGAGAAAAATGCTCCATTTCTCTGACTGGCACCCCAAATTAAAACCTTGTCAAACCCGCTACAATATGCTCACCAATACTTGGTGCAGCTTTGTTAGAGAGTCATAATTTAAACCTCCAACTTTTTGAGTGAAAAACATTTTGTAACAGTCATCAAACAACGTCAGGCCTTCTGGTTTTTAGAACGAGAAGTGACACATTTATTAAACCAAACAAAGCTTTGAAAACTGTCGGGACAAAATAGATTATTTCTTGCTCAATATCCCTCTCATACCCTGTCTTTTGTTCCTCCTTTTTTTTTATCTATCCAAAAAAGAATTCAAACAGCAGTACTTAACATCAGCCGCCACTCACCACACTGGGATGTTAAGTGCAATAAACAAAAGCGAGGCCCATAAACCAAAGGTAGCTATACTTTTCTAGTCAATTTCCTCCCCCTTCCCTTTTCTTTTTCTCTCTCTCTCTCTCTCTCTCTCTCTGCCTTCTACATCTCTTTTCAACAACGAAGACAAAAGAAAACACTTCAGGATGAGCGGTCGAGGTGTGTGTTTCTCTCCGCAGCCTGCTCGTTCTTTAATCTCTGTCTCTAAATTCTTCGCTGTCAGTGTTACAATATTGCCGCAGCAGTAAACAAAATGCAAATTGTATGCATTAGTTTGTTAACGGAGGTTGTCGGAGGAGAGGGGTGATGGGAGGCGGAGGTGTGGGAAGGAAATTAAGTTCTGCACATGAAGTCAACTCACTGGAGAGGGGAAAAAAGAGAACGTATCCACACATAGGCTGTGATTAGAGCAGCTTGAACCCTCTGAAAATACCCTCATCCTCTTTTAGAAGCCATCACAAATGAACATGTGCAGTCTGGAGGCAAGAAGCTCAAATGTATAGAATGAGGTACGTGGACACATACTGCCCTTGTCTTTCACACTTCTATTTGAATGTGAAGTATAATTTTGAAACATGAAAGTCTTTTCATTTCAGTTAAGCACGACTGCAGTACGTGGCTGGGTCATAAACTATTTACCCGGCAGTCTTCAGGGCCTCCAGCTGGAAAACTCTTTCTCTTTATACCAGATGGGAGCTGTTATTGTTCAGCATAAAACCTGAAGACAATATTGTTGAAATGATTTTGCCCAAACTTTGTTCTTTCTGATATCTAACCTGGTTTGTTCTGGAAGTAAAAATGGCTGCAGCTTGGTTTGTTTATGCATCAAATATAGATGATTATCTTAGGATTCATAGACCATGGTCACAGTTTAGAGATCCCATATTCTCCGCATGTTCACCTGTCATGTTGTCAGTCTGTAAATAGAGAAGCTTTGCATGATTTGCAGCTACAAAAAAAAATAATTTCAGCCTCCGCCTGAAACGGTTTGTTTCAGCTTCTGTCTCTTTAAGGCCCCTCCTCCCTATGTGCCCACTTTCTTCTGATTGGCCAGCTCTCTGTGGGAGGCTTTCCAGGGGGGCAGAACGCTGCAGGGCTGCCATGGGAGGGCTGCTTTCCAGTGCTGGGAGAAGCGAGCCTAAGATGTTTTCAACAACTTGCAAGGCTTGAAGCGGTCTTGTGAAATTCTTGGTTTCATATCGGGAGAACTACAGCATGTTTTGCAGAACAAGCGGTTTAGCACCTTCTGCAGTCTTATCCTGGGATTACACCAACATATACGCTTACCTCATGATATGAAACTTTGCCCATGTTCAGTATGGACATCCAACATTGTTACACTATATGTGAGATTTAAAACGGTGATCAGAATAATAGGTCTACTTTAAAAGGAGAGCCTTCAACCACCTCTTGGTTTCCACTTGGCAGGCCCGTAGCTGTATTATTAGATCACCTGCACCATCACCATCTTAAAGGAGTTGTTTTTACATGTTCATGTAAATAGTTCTCTATTTCATATATTTGTGTATAATATGACAAATGAAAAATGAGACAAACATGCAAGCAACATGTTGCTTTGTCTTTCTGAGGATGATTTGTTGTTCATTTGGTTCCTGTTATGACGTAATGTTGATAAAGTGATGAAAATATGATCATGAGACTCTATATTGTGTTTTATTTTAAAATTGACCTGATGCTCTGTTTTTCTCTCTGGGTGGATCTATATTGTTCATCTTGACACATGCTTGCAGCGGGCTGAGTCGAAAAAAGACTCTGCACGTTTTTCAAACAGAGCAGAGCGTGGTGGTGCTGCTGGCATGCTGAGACGGAACGCACTCTGACAGACTGGAAATTGGCAGCGTGTCCTCGTATGAGCGGGAATTCATTGTAATCTTAATGAAGTGTAGGACATGATCATCCAGCCCCAGCGCTAAATGTAACCAAAGTTTGTACAATGAAGGAGTATTAAATTAAGTTTTAAATAGAAGTTTAATTAAATTAAAGCAAGCAAATACCTAAAAGCTCAAAATGGGAAAACTCAAATAAGTAAAAGTGACTGGTTGTTGCCTAGTTCATTGCTTTTGTGTTCATTTATAGCAGATTTAAATAGTTATTTTTGTTTTTTCCATTCAAATCTAAAATAAAGAAATAGTGAGGGTGGGCTTTTTTCTTATTGTTGAATGCATGTTTTATTTATAGGTAGTGTGTGGTGTCATGATAGTGTGTCCCATGACTGATTTGTCATACCATCTGAAGCCCTGGAGTACTCACACACTCATACAATCACACACTGCAGACCTGACACCATCAAAGTCAATGAGAGTTCGGCACTTTGGCTTTAGGCTCAAACACATACACACTCATCTGAGCTGTAGCCTGGGGAGTGAATCTCCATAATGAACAATGAGGCATGGATGGGAATTGAACCCATGATCTTTGGTTTACAAGACCAACGCCTTACCATTTGGCCACCACGCCATTGAAGGTGATTTGTTCACTTTGTGTAAAGAGAAAAAAAACAGTATTTAATTTTTGAGTATTGCATCATGTGCGTCATGTGGTAATGCAAACGTTCCGATCAATAGGAGCAGCCTTTAAATGGATTTTTCTCTGACAGCCCTGAAGTCCTCTTGAGTCATGTGAACAGGTCACTGTCTGAGGGTGCTGTTAGAGTGAGTAAGGGAGCATGATGATGAGGATAATAACACTGCTGGAGCTGTTTTATACTCTGTTCTGTTTCCTTTGTACTTCACTTCGGTGGGATCTCGGTGTTTACATGTAGATGCATGTGATTAATCTAGACACCTTAACACATTCTTTTTTTCTTTTAACACAAATTGATCATATGACTTCCCTGCTACACATGCATATTAACACAGAGACTTTATTGTCCATTAAAAACATTAAAGATGATAACAAACCATAATGTAGACTCAAAGCAGAGAAAGAGGGACTTGTGCTCATATTACCGTGCAGCAGACATCGACCTAAAACTACAGCCCCAAAGTTAGGAACTCTTGAGTCACACCTCACGATCGAGTCATTCCCAGCATGTGGAGACGTAGTTTATACATTATAATGGGGCGATCTGACTTAAAAAACTGTCACTTGAAAAGTTAGTGTACATCTATGCTAGCTGGGAAAAAAAGGAGTTGTTGATCGGTAAGCTTCTGTTCTAGCCAGATGAGAAAACGTTAAAAGGACATTGAGTGGGCTGACTCTTCTGTTTTCTTGTTATTCTAAAAAGCACATTAAAATGCTAATGAGATTAAACGCAATCGGAACATTTAATCAATTGACAGCGCTTGTGTGTCACTCTAAAGTCAATATGGCAGACATGTCATGATTCATGTTAGTTTAAAATCTATGCAAACGAAAAATAAATCCTCCTGCTGCTGCCACATGGTCTTTTTCAACTCGGTGCAAATGCTCCTCTCACAAGGTCATTCTCCTTTATAGTGCTTCATGTGTGAAAGAGCTTCTCAGCTAAATGAACAGACCTAATGCAGTAACATATGTTCATCCCCTATCTCCAAACACCAATGCTTTTCACATTTTCTCATATAGTCCCACATAAAGCCCCTTGGAGACTGAGAGAGACTCACCTCTTTAGTGCCCGTTTGAAATGAAAAAGGTTTGACTCTAGTTTATGTCCGTGCTGTGAATTTAATTACACAGGTTCTACCTCTGGGATGTACCTGAGGAATTCAATCCAAAAAAATGTAGCCTTCCATGCACAAAGCAGGCAGAGGATTGGTGTTGAAAAATGAATGTGTAAGTGGATGACAGCCGAGACATCAAGTGAAGGAAAACATGTTTCGCCAGAGGAACAACAATGATACATCCATACATTTCAAAATCGGAAAAGAAACATTGACAGAAAGATAAAGTGGCAACACGGCAGACCTGTGTATGAATACACACATTCAGTTCAAAATGAGGAGATTCTTTCCTTTTTTCAGTTTCATCTGTTTGTTGATTCTGCTTTCTTTCTTCCTCAAACACACACATACACACACAAACCTCTAACATAAAATAGAAAGAACATCCTCAGTGATGTTCAAAACACTCAGGGACGCTGTATGAATGCTCTTTTCTACTTATTTCTCATAAACATTGAAAACAGGCTGCAGCTTTTTATATGTGAAAATGTTGCATCATTACCGCATCTGTGTGTGTGTGTTTGTGTTTACAGTTCTGTGTGTGTGTTTGTGTTTACAGTTCTGTGTGTGTGTGTGTGTGTGTGTGTGTGTGTGTGTGTGTGTGTGTGAGAGAGAGAGAATCATGCACATCCATGGATCCAGGATGAGATTCACCTTTTTTTGTCATCATTCAAAAACCTTAACTGAAGCAGTGCCTGCAGCATGGCTCTGTTTGACGACAGTGTCATCAGGTCAGTTTGTTTGTTGCAAGGATATTTAATGAATAATCAAATGAAAAACCTAAAAGTGATTAAACAGTGAGCACTGACGTCTGCAGAGTCAAGAACTCCACAATACACACATACATGATCATGCATTTCATTATGATTTATCTCCCCATGGTGGATTTTATTTACACTCTTCTCCAACCAAATCTCAACCTTCTGTTTTGACATGAGCACGGTATCTGTCACTCACATTGATGTGACATCAATGGTTGGTTTTCCCCGCCTCTGATAACCTGATACATTACTACACTTCTGGTGGAACTGGGCCCAGGAGGAGGGTCCCAGTTTGAATGTTTTGTTTACAAACTGCAACGAACATTTATACTCTAGCTAAGAAAAATCATGAACCTGTTCACGTCTGTGCTCCTAAATTGATGAATGCCATGTCCTTGTAAGCTGCAAACTTGTGCATATGGTCTGTAATAAGCATAGGTGAACGCCCCTTTAATGCCCATAAAAGGGCATGTGATTACATTTTAAAGGGGATATATTATGAAAAATCTGCTTTTACAATATTTTTGAACATATATTTGGGTAACCTGAGTGTCTACCGACTCTACCAATTTCAAGCAGTTGTACCCCGCAGGCAGAAGTGTGCTCTTTTAACACAGGGGTAGGTGTATATAAAGCTCTGGAATATACTTCACTTCAGCAAGTCAAGAAGTGAAACAATTAGAGTTCAGGCAAAAATCACTTGAAAAATCACAACATTGAAACTGGTATATTCTTCAATCAGCATACTTTATTTAAACTATAAATGTATGTCCCAGAAGTTCTGGATGAATAAGTTCAGGATAAAAACCATGTAAATAATAGTTTGGTGGATACTAAGAGTCCACAGAAAAATGTGTGAAATCTTCGGAAGGTGACTTATTTGAAAGACAATAGCTATGATGTGTCACACACGTTGCATTGTTACAAATTGTCTGTGGGTGGAAATGCTCCTCAAAGGTCTGGAAGAATAAACAGGGCTGCCAGTCAACAGACCCACTTTCCCTTTGTTTGTACTCACTTCAAACAATGCAGCATCAGAGGAAATCGCCGGAGACAAAAGAACTTTTCTGAAGGTCCTTTTTGGCGGCTCCTTGAAAGCAGCTGTGATGGAAGAAAAACATTGGAAGTCATTTGCAGATGACAAGCTGCCATAAACATCTCACCGGAGGCTCCCCAAAAACATCCAACCTCCCTCTCTACATCAAGGATTTTTGTTTTTCACTCGTGCTTTGACCTGGACACTTACAATTTATCACAGAGGGATCAGAAAAACTGTAGAGTGAAACAAAAACTATGGACTGAAAATGCATTTTAAGAAGTTTAAGATTTCTGTTTCTTCATGCTGAAGGTTATGAGATGTGGCTATGCAACAATTTTGCAAGAAATCATGACGCCCTTTATTTCAGTCCTACCAGTTAACATTCTATGATTTTAAATCGTGAACAAATGCAGGTAATCATTATATATAAGTATATATAAAGTATAAACGTCTTTCCTAATGCGTACAGTAGGCTACGTGTTACTGTAAATGCACAGTATGTCAATTCTGCCACCAGGGGGCTCTTCATCACATCAGGACCAAAAGATGACGTCGAGGCTGGCGGGGAGTGGGAGTGATTATTTCTTCTACTCCCGCCTCTGCCCCTGATGAAAACGAACTCCAAGTCGACGGTGGTCAACACGACTGGGCGAAACCGACCTGAGGAAGAGAATATGTTTACCATTGATGTATACAAATATAATTAACATGACATTTTTATCAAAGCAGCACATACAGCAACAGTGGCAGCCCAGGACACAGCTGGCCTTCTTCACCAGTTTGTTAAGTCTGTTCCTGTCTGCAGCCGTGATGTTGCTGCTCCAGCAGATCACTCCGTACAGGATGGCTGATGCCACCACAGAGTCATAAAAGGTCCTCAGGAGTGCTCCCTGCACTCCAAAGGACCTGAGCCTCCTCAGCAGATGAAGTCTGCTCTGGCCTTTCTTGTAGAAAGCTTGTGTGTCATCAGTTCAGTTCACCTCCCACTGACTGGGAGGTGCTGTGCAGCCCACATGGGGAGGACATCGACGGTTTAACTCACTGCATCACAGATTACATAAACTTCTGTGTTGAGAACACTGTACCCACCAAAAAAATACAGTGTTTCTCCAACAACAAACCCTGGGTGACCCCTGAGCTGAAAACCCTGCTCAATGAAAAGAGGAGTGTTTTTAGATCTGGAGATAGAGAGGAGCTGAGGAGGGTGCAGAAGGAGCTCAAGAAAAAAATCAAGGAGGGGAAAGCCAGCTACAAAGATGGAGGAGCATTTACAACATAAAAATGCAAGAGAAGTCTGGAGGGGCCTGAATAACATCTCAGGTCACAGCAGAAGGCGTGGGAGGGGCCCTGAAGCAGGAGACAGGGAGTGGGCAAATTAACTGAATCTGTTCTTCAACAGATTTGATTCTGCTCCCAACCCCACCCCCACCCACCAGAGCGCAGACCAGCCTGCTTCTCAGACACTCCATCTGAGTACCCTGAGTACCCTGCCACCCCCCTCAACAGCCCTCTCCTCCTCCTCCTCCTCCTCAGACGACCCCCCAACAACCCCCTCCTCTTCTTCCTCCTCCTCCGACGGCCTCTCCATAACAGCTGATCAGGTGAGAAGCCAGCTGAGGAAGATCAAGGCGAGGAAGACCACAGGTCCCGACGGCATCAGCTCCAGACTCCTGAAGGATTGTGCAGACCAGCTCTGTGAGGTCCTTCTGCACATCTTCAACCTGAGCCTGAGACTGGAGAGGGTACCGACTCTGTGGAAGACTTCCTGCATGGTACCAGTCCCAAAGACATCTCACCCCAGGGAGCCTAACCACTTCAGACCTGTGGCCCTCACCTCTCACCTGATGAAGACCATGGAGAGGATCATCCTCAACAACCTCCGCCCCCAAATCTGGATCCTCTGCAGTTCGCCTACCAGCCGAACATCGGGGTGGATGACGTCGTCATCTACCTGCTGCAGAGATCCTGCACTCCCCTGGAGAACACCGGCAGCACTGTGAGGGTCATGTTCTTTGACATCTCCAGTGCCTTTAACACCATCCAGCCTGCACTGCTCAGGGGGAAGCTAGAGAGGGCGGGAGTGGACTGTCACCTGGCTGCATGGACAACGGACTACCTCACCAACAGACCACAGTACGTGAGGCTTCAGGACTGTGAGTCTGACATGGTGGTTTGCAGTACAGGGGCCCCGCAGGGGACAGTTCTCTCCCCTTTTCTCTTCACCCTGTACACCTCAGACTTCTGTTACAACTCTGGGAGCTGCCATCTGCAGAAGTTCTCCGATGACAGAGCCATCGTGGGGTGTGTGTCTAAGGGGAGCGAACAGGAGAACAGGCAGGTCATCATGGACTTTGTCGACTGGAGTGAGCTCAACCACCTTCAGCTCAACGCCAGGAAGGCAAAGGAGATGGTGATTGACTTCCGCAGTCACCCCAGACTGCACCGGTGAACATCCAGGGCTTGGACATCGAGAGGGTGGAGACGTACAAATACCTGGGTGTTCACCTCAACAACAAACTGGACTGGTCACACAACACCAACGTCCTGTACAAGAAGGGTCAATGTCAACTTCACCTGCTGAGACGACTGAGGTCCTTTGGAGTGTGCAGGACTCTGCACTTTTTATGACACTGTGGTGGCGTCTGCACTTTTCTATGCAGTGGTCTGCTGGGGAGGAGGGAGCACAGAGAGAGAGACAGGAAGAGACTGAACAGACTGGTCAGGAGGGCCAGTTCTGTCTTGGACTGTCCTCTGGACTCTGTAGAGGAGGGTGAGAGGAGGATGTTAGTGAAGCTGACATCCATCATGGACAACCCCTCTCACCCCCTGCATGACACTGTGGAGGCCCTGAGCAGCTCCTTCAGCAGCGGACTGAGACACCCACCCTGCAAGACAGAGTGCTACCGCAGTCAGACTGTTTAATCAGACTCTTTAACAGCATCACCACCTCATGCTACACACTGTGTGTGTTTTTTTAAGAACAAAACCCTTTTCCTGTGTCGTTACTGTGTAATTTTACATTATTGTATTTTTTTATTTAACTGATGTAAATATGTTTGATTTGATTTTAACTTCTATTTTTATTTTTAATGATTATATTCCCGTCCCCTGTTTTCTGGAGCTGCTGTAATGCACAAATTTTCCCCACGGGGATCAATAAAGTTTATCTTTAACTTTATCTTTCAGTCCAGCTTATTGTTCAGGTGAACACCCAGGTACTTAGAATCCACTATCTCAATTTCCTTTCCCTGGATGTTCACCGGCGTGGGTTAGATGGGTGTGCGCCTGCGGAAGTCCACCACCAGCTCTTTGGTTTTACCCGCGTTGATCTGGAGGTAGTTCTGCTGGCACCAGTCCTCAATATATATAACGCCTGCGGAGAGCACATACAGTAATAATCAATACAAATACATGTTTAGAATAACTTTATAGCCAGTTTGAAGCCATAACTCGTAGGTTACCATGGTGATGTAGCCAGCTTCATGATACAGAAAACTCTGACTTTGTTCAACAGACCTTGATTACCCTCTTATCACCCCGCCCCCTGCTCCTCATGTAAAGTGTCCTGGGATAACTTTGTTGGGGTTTGGCCCTATGCACAAAAACTGATTTATAGTCTTGGCATTGGTGTACTATAACTATCCCACAGTATATATGCATCACACTATTCTGCACTGTAAGTGAATGTCCGCGTTTGATTAAAATCCCGTCTATATGTATAGATGCTCCCTGCAAACCCCCTCCTCTGAAAAGTGCTTGAGTAAATAAATATCCTAAAACAGCTGGTAAATCAGAGAACCTGAGGTGCCCTTTCCTCCCTCCTCAAGCAGTCCCTGGCAGCGCCACACATCAATACTCCTTCATTTGAGCATCATTTCCAAGCCAAATAACTTCTCTCTCCCACTGGTTCTTCCTGCAGGCAGACTTGGCAATGCAAGAAGCCTGTTTCCTCCTGCAATGCCTCGCTTGGCACAAATAGAGAGAGAGAAAGTGGAGGGCTTTGAACTGATTATGTAAGTGCACAGGTCTGGGCTGCTGCACACACACACACACACACACATACACACACACACACACACACACACACACACACACACACACACACACACACACACACACACACACACACACACACACTAACAAATGACAAATGAGGAAAATTTGTTTTGAGAGTTTGTTTTGGGCTAAAGAAAAGCACAATTATTTATTACACAGGTACAAATGTAGATAGTCTTTAATTTTGTCAAAACCAATCCAACGAATTCAGGGAATTTATTACTTGTAGCTTTGATGCACAATTTTGACCACTGGAGGGAAGAATATTTCCAAACAATACCCATCTACTACTTGGTCATGACATTAACGAAGCTATCTCATTGACTTACAATTGTATTCATTGTTTTTATAGCAATGACAATAAAGATATATTCTATTTTCTGTTTACAAATCCTGCAGTAACAGATCACATAAATCTTATAATTCAATGTGTATTTATTTTATCCACTTGCTCCTAGAAAAAGGACTTCTCCAGGGGTCAGTCAATCAAAACAACACCAAAAGATAACATTGAATCATGGGAGTGATTCTCTCTGCCAGTTCTTTGTAGTCAAGACGAGCGGGCGTAACCGACCGGAGGAAGAGAATATTTTTTCCCGACGATGTGTCGAAGTATCATTTACGTGACGTTTTTATCACAGCAGGACAAACAGCAACAGTACCGCCGCTTTCAGTAGCAGCTCCAGTAGCAAAGGCTTTCTTTGATTTAACATCTGGTGTTTCCATGACAACGATAAACATTTGTGTCTATCTGACAGACACGTCCCGTTACAACTTTCATATTACGGATTTCTCTGGCTTTGATGAATGTTGGAAATATTTGAGGTAATGTAAGAAGTCAAAATACATATATATATAACATAGACTTAGTCCATGTTTTAAAATTCATTTAGAGATTTTAGTGTAAAAATTCTACATATTGCACCTTTAACCCCAGGCACAGATTGTATAATTCCATAAATCCTGACAGACACTCATATAGGAATAAGACCACCAGGGTCAGAGGAGTTTCTTTCATATAAAGTTGAACTGATGTATTTGTGCTATATTTGGTAACTGATGTTGTCTGGCTTTATTGATTTAACATTTAGATTATATTCACATAAGTGACTTTTGAAGTCTAACACCACCAAAAAGAAGTCAGACTGTAAAGAACATGAGATGGCAGCTTGTAAATATAACCTAAAACAATACTGTCAACACTCGTAGTGCTGCTAAAGATATCAAACCAGCGAAGGCCTCTGTCCTCCCTCCCAAACAAACATTTTCAGAACCTGGTCGTGTTTGTGGCCTGAATCATTTTTTCTCAGATTCAGTCCAATTTTCATATGTCAGCAATTACATTTTTGGATAACGTTATCGTAACAGATACTTCTAATGGCTAAAGCTGCAGAAATTATCACTTTTTATCAAGTTATCTCAACACTTGGTTTATCGCCTTTGTTCCCCATGCATGCATTATCCCTTTGAGAGGCAGCAGTGATGATCAAACATACGGGCAGCTGTTGAGTTAATTCATGCAAACCTGTATTTGTATTAGATTAATTCGGTCAAGGTCAGACAAGACACAGTGTAAATGGCTGATAAATGTTGATTTTTGTGTTTACAGTCTTGCTTATATTCTTTTTGTAGGTAAAGCCTACATCATTTCCATTTGCATACACTTCTGATATGCCAGAAAGAAGACATCACCTTTACTTGAAACTGTCAGACATGTACATTTCTTCAACCTCAGCAAATCACATATCCTTTTCAGCTCACAACATACACTTAGCTCCTCTCTAAATATAGATCTGCTGCTGTGAGAGTCTTACACGTATATGTGTTGCAGCTACACTCGACCTGAAAGATGAATTTCCCTTAGATGGTAGACAGATTTAAATGAATACACAAAATTGCCAAGATGAGTGAATTCATCAAAATTCATACTAACAGGTACATAGATGTGAGTGTCCCTGGTCTCAGGTTTTTCCTGTCGACAAATTGACAGATAACAGAAAATTGGACTCACTCTCACACAAACACTTTGGCTGGACTCAAGAAGACGAGGGCTTCACTGATACAAGAGATCTATGCCACAGAGATTATAGAGCAGACGTTGAACTACTCTTAGGTTGAATAAAAGACGTCCATTTTTCAATTGTTGACTTAAAGGCTGTTTGTAGATTCACACTATGAATTGGTTCATTGATGTAATGGTCAGATACTCAAGATATTCAAGAAAATATCAAACAGGAAAAGCTAAATTTCAATATGTGATTTTTATCTTACACCACATCTGCTAATCGAGGAGCAGGTGTTAGGATGAAGCGGTCTACTGATAATAAAGCTGCAATGACTGTTTGTCAATCAAAAGAAACATCATAGGAAACTATTTCCAGCGTGGGCTGCATATTCACCAACGACTCATGAGTGTGACACACTGTATGATGAGAAACTAGCTTAACATCTTTCACTCAGGAAAAAAAAACTTGTTTGCATAAGTTTGACGGATTGTTTCTCAAGTTAAAAAAAAAACACAATCGCTAATTATTTTAGCCTATTCATGGCAATTTCCATATTGTGCTAGCATCAAGCTAATGAACTATTAGATGTGCATCCTGGCCCATCCATGTGAAATTGTTTCTTATCCGCCTGCATGATGGAGGTAACTTCACACCTCATATTTACATCATGTCAAAAACATGTTTTTTGTTGCCATGGAGACAGCGGATGTTACATCAAAGACAGCTGCATAAAGAAGCAGGAATTGCTACTGAAAGCTGCCATACTGTTGTGGTATGTGCTGCTGTGATCAAACCATACTTTGATACGATGTAGGTATTCATATTTCACCCATTTGTCTGGACAACAGTAAACTTGGAGTTTGTTATTTTATACTTTGGTTTGTAATTTTGCCTTTTGGACAAAAAAATGAATCTGAAGATGTTTTTGTTTCCGCTCTTATTGAAATTATTACACTGAGGGTTTCAGTGTTCTCACTCTTACTCTCACTTCTCAACACAATCAGTCCCTTATGTAGAAAGTGTGACTTAATTTATGTACAACTGTTGTAATTAAACAACTGATTCAATAACTGTTTGTTCTAGGCTTGGTAATTTTGATTGAACTGTTTTCCAACAAGGCAAACAGAACATCCCCGTCCTTTCATTGTGTATAAACCTCCTCTGGCTTGTCTCCTGTGAGTATGAAAGTGCTCAGTCATTTCTCAATGCATGCCAGCAGCAACCCTTACTCGCTCTTCCTTAATCCTGTCATACTCCTCTTCTGAAGCCTGAAGACCCGAGCACCTGAGCCAGTTTACGATGAGTGATGAGCCCTCATCTCCATCGCCCCTGGACAGTCTTCTTTCAGTAAGAGGAGACTGGCTCTGAAAGGACTATTATCTCAGTGCTGCCTGCTGTACAGTCACAGTTGCCCACTGTGTGTGGGCTCGCTCCTGTCTGTCTGCATCTGCTGCCGTGTCTATCTGTTCCGGCCTGCTCGGGGGATCGCCTGTCAAACTGACTGGCTGTAGACAGGCCTGGCTCAGCTGGTGCATCTGGCACTGCTGCAGTAAACACTGACTGCTGGGTTGTTTCCCCCCGCTCGGTTACAAACACAATAAAAGGTTTGGTGCAATATGATATCATCCTAGAGCAACGACATATCAGTTTAATGTTGCATTCAAAAGAGAAGACAATATGTAATGATGTGGGCCAAACAGAATAACCATTTGAATCTTTTTGTAGTAGGAAAATCTTTTTTTAAGCGCAAAGCCTCAACCAGCGTTTAGTCCTATTCACACCAGCAGACTATTAACACCCAAAGTGCACATATAGTCTCTTATTTCCAGAGTTACATCTATGTGGATTCTCTTTGATGGTCAGCAGGGGGCAACTCCACTTGTTAGAAATATGTCTGATTGCATAGTTGTTTAGAGCCCATAAGTTTACTCGTCACAATGTTCAGTAAACATTTCCTTAATCAGTTTGTGGTTTCAATCTCTTCAAGTCCTCCTCAACACAGCATTTTGTAAATCACGGTCCCGTTAAGACTCATAAATACTATAAAGCAGGATGTAGGTTACAGGTTTTATGTTTGACAAATGCCGACTTAAAAATGTTTTTCTGTTGAGTAAGGTTGGCTAAACACAATTTAGCGTTGTCCATACTGTGCTAGCATCAAGCTAATGAAAGTTGAAGATGTGCATCTCGGTTCAATACCAGAGGAGAATAATGAATCAGCCGTCACTGAAGCTGAGCACTGATGGTGAGTGCCGTTCAAACTTATTAAGGAACGTTTATACAAAAACGATACACTGAAAATGTATCGTTTTTAATTCCATAAACAGCCGTGCACACAGGTGGTATACATGCCAGACCAGTAGTTGGTGGTCTGACCATGTAATGAAACAATATGCGCACATACTCTCCCCTAAACATAGCAGTTAGGTGTAAACATACAAAAATAAATAACACCTGAAACTATGAAGTGGTGGCGCTTCTTCTAAATTACAAAAAGAGTACATTTCAACAAAATGTTGACTGGGAGTCATGACAGTCAACATTTCACAAACAGACAAACACCTACCTGCATATTCCCAATTTACAACGTGATGAAGACTGTGTTTTTAAAAGTTTGCACTCTGGAACCCCTTTTCAAAACTTTGTGTCTTCATTCACCCAAAACGTGGTTGTCATGTTAACAAACGGCCAAAACGTGACAAAAGGTTTCCATTTTTAGCTGACATCGTTTAACTAAGAAATGTTTCTACTTGTTTTAATAAGTCTTAACGTCCAGTCATGATGGTATTAAAAGAGATATATGAAGTCTTTACATTAACATTTTGCAACCAGCATAAAGTCGAGTTGTAAATAAAACAGATCTTTTGTACTGTTTGAATAAAGTCACTCAACAAAGAAGTCGTGGATGTTAGCTTAAAACCCTGATGTCTGAAAGCGAGAGCGAAGTACTTGACTCTCGAGAATGAAATAAAAAGAGAAGTTCATAGGCAGATGTTAGAGAACTTGTAGAGACTCATTTTAAACTCAATTTGATTCTTTTTTCAAAGACAGATGGACGAGAGAGAAGGGAAAACAGAAGAGAAGAGAGTGAGTTGAGATGGTAAAATGACGACAGAAAGGATTAAAAAAAAGGAACAAAACAGAAGATGGAGGAGAAGATGGTTTACGTCAGAGATGTGAGAAATAGTTAGGGAGAAAGTTCGACACAAACTCGACTGAAAACCGAGACAGAAGGGACCCCGAAAATTGGCCAGCCTTTTTTTAAGATGAAAGGCGCTGCTCCCTCCGCTCGCACACATGCAAGTGCAAACTGCCGTGGTCAAAAGGCTCGGTCTGGTTTGAAGTATACTTTAAACAACAAACTGTCAGGGGACGGAGAGCGAGAAGGAGGCAGAGACACAGAGAGGGACCGCTGGAGCCACAGAGGAACATAAAGGAGGGCGTGGGAAGAGGTGGACACAAATATAATGATGAAAAAATGCTGCAAGACGGAGATAGAGGCGAATCAGGGACACAGATAAAAGCCTCATGAAAGCACATTGTATATTCTTTATGAAAAACAAACATTATTGTATGTGTTAAAGCGACATAATATCCTGTAAAGAACTCAAATCTCTCATAAAAGGCTTTAAGCTATACGGACACCCTGCAGCAGGAGGTCGTGCAAAAAATATATTTATAGGATATAATGATACCAAGTACGATAAGATCACACTGCTGAGGATATATAAGCAGAATAATAAAAGGCTTTACCATCTGTTCTATCTTCAGCCTGTGTTTTATCAGTAAATCAGCCATATTATCACGCTGCTGTAAAAACAGAGCAGCAAACGTGACCAAAGCTGCGGTGGATCGGTAAAGGTATTGAGCTCCGAACGTAATTATAAAACATAAGGCTGGCCTTTAGCTGATGTCTGGTGTTCTTTATAGTCCTCTAAATCCCATAAATACAAGAACAACTTTTCCTAATTGCTCCATAAAAACACGTTTGGGATCAAAGGTACAATTTAGAAGAAGGACGCTGCAATTATGAACCTCATCTACCCAAAAACATCAACTTCTTATTACCCGCTGTAATCTAACCTCGCTGCCACCTCACAAAAATAAGCCACCGCCAGCAGTTTAGAGATTCCATTCATCTGGAAAATGACGTCTGCACTTTAATAAGTCCTGTAGCCACAGCCCCTTAGCGCCAGTAGGCCGTCATCATATTGTATGTGTGTGAAATGTTTAAACATGTTAAACGGGTTAATTGCTTTTCGCACCACAGTTCCATGAAAATTCATCTAGCTTCAAGAATGAGCTTGGGTATGACAGTATTCAGTGGATGTTTGCCGAAGTGGAGTTAACGACATGTGAGGGAGTAGAGTAATACCCTGTGAGCCATCGCTGTTGTCACTGTTGTTTGATGTGTAGTCCATGGTGTTGATGTGACTTTCTGAATGTCACAGAGTTTCTGATTTTGGTCATTGTTACAATACCGGCGCTTGGCCTGGCTAGATGAGCGGGGATGAGATGCAGAGTGTAGGTGAGTGTGCAGGTTTCAGGCTGGACCTAAACAGAGGAGCTGGTATGGTGGTTAACCGGGCCGTTGTTCACGTTAGTCCCTGCAGGAGGCTGGCTCTTCACCTGCCGACTTCCAGGGTAATAATAAAAGTCTATTTTCTTCAAATCTATGTTTAAAAAAGAAAGATCGGGGACACTGTCGTCGTCATGGCACTATTTCTTCTTCTCTTATTAAAGTCTGCTTCGCTGGTGTTTTTCCATTCACCCACAACAACCCGCCACCTTCAGTCAGTCCAGCTAATGAACGAAGAGTGAGCACAGTGTGTGAAAATAGGCCAACAAACTATGCAGGGGCTCTCCCTATAGGCTAATAGTGTCAAGCACAATCGCATGGCCACAACATCATGCACTGACAACCGACTGAGGCCTCAGACTGTTTCTGTATGAGATTTAATATAATGTCACAATGCAGTCATAAATAATTAATTTGGAAAGATCATACCACAAATCATGTCATACGGCCTGCCGTCTGACGCTGGGACTCGTTTTGTGTATCAGGCCCTGAGCATGTTAATGCACGCTGACTCTATATGGTGTTAAATGTTTTGCCTATTGGCCCCTCTATGAGTATGAGTTGCAGGTTTATGTTACTGAAATATGTAGATGCTGCTGTGTGTTTGGTGAGCTATGATCCTTCACTTCTCACTGGTTAGACATTAGCTCGCCTCCTGCTTACCACGCTTCAGCTACATCACCAATTTACACACACACACACACACACACACACACACACACACACACACACACACACACACACATTTATCTATGAGGACACACGTCCAGCTCGGCTCTATCTAGGTCAGACTCCAGCTAAGTGATGTTTACCACTCAACTGCTACACACAGACGGACATGCTGAATCACAGACTCAGTCAGCTACGGTCTGATAAATAAATGGACACACACACACACACACACATACAGATTGCTTTTGTCTTTACACACCCTCGTGCATGCTTTGTCAGAAAATAAAAGACAGATTTCTGGGTATATTGATGGTTTCCCCACAGCTTAATTGCGGACTACATCACAGTTGGGGGGCTGGAGAGAGATGACGGGGCTTTCTGGAGTGCAGGGGAAAAAAAGAAAAGAGAAACACCCTGACATTTCTCTGCTCTTTGTGAGCCTTCAAGCCTGCAGCATCTCTGCCACTCCACGGCTGAGACAACATCAGCAAAGGGCAAACAGCAGCGTAAGAGCACCGTTCCAGGACCTAGTATTGCTGATGAACTCTCCTATCTTTCAAATCCGGTCATAGCCCATTGTTATTTCTGTCAGAGTAACTGTTCTTTTTTCTTCTGTTGCCTTATATTCTTAACTAAAGCAAACATATGTGGACCCAGTGTCATTCTGAGATTGCCAACATTGTAATAAAAATCAATAGTTGGAATACAAGCTCCAGGGCTTTTCAATATCTCCGTCTCCATGAAACAATCACGGCAGAATGGGTGCTGAAAACAAAGAGCGGAATACGATCTAGTGAGATAGAAGAGGTTTGTTTTGATCACAGTACACCATCAGAGTTGAAGTCAGATCTTTTGGGTTTCTCTCCGATCCTTTGAACCCACTTCGACAATCATAAGTGCTGCATTCAAGTGTCGGGCCAAAAGCTGCGTGGAAAACAGCGGGTACACAGGTCAACAAGAGTTTCACGTTGGAGAGAAGCAGCTGCTGTATCAGTGTTGAACTACAGCTACCCACACATGCGAACACACTTTAAAGCAACATTATTATATGCAAGATTTCCTGTACAAAAATAACCTTAGAAGTTCTACAACACATGTATGAGGAGCGAAGCTTTCACTGCATAATTATACACTACACAATGATATGAGATATCACAGGATGCTACACAAAGACA